>NC_029792.2:40150316-40167453 GCF_000816755.2 Arachis ipaensis
TGCACCAATGGCATGATCACTGGCATCACACATTAGCTCAAATGGTAACGTCCAGTCTGGTGCAGAAATGACTGGTGCTGTAACCAGCTTAGCTTTCAGCGTTTCAAACGCCTGCAGGCACTCTGTGTCAAACACAAATGACGTGTCAGCAGCTAGCATATTGCTTAGAGGTTTTGCGATTTTTGAAAAATCCTTTATAAACCTCCTATAGAATCCTGCATGCCCCAGAAAAGCTTCTGATTTCCTTAACATTGGCAGGTGGTGGTAATTTTTCAATTACCTCTATTTTTGCTTGATCCACCTCTATTCCCTTGTTTGAGATTTTATGCCCAAGGACAATTCCTTCAGTCACCATGAAGTGACACTTTTCCCAGTTTAAAACTAGGTTGGTCTTTTGGCATCTTTTCAGAACAAGTTTCAGGTGATCAAGACAGGAGCTGAATGAGTCTCCATATACTGAGAAGTCATCCATGAAGACTTCCAAAAATTTTTCTACCATATCAGAGAAAATAGAGAGCATGCATCTCTGGAAGGTTGCAGGCGCATTACATAGCCCAAATGGCATCCTTCTATAAGCAAACACTCCGGATGGACATGTGAATGATGTTTTCTCTTGATCCTGGGGATCTACTGCAATCTGGTTATAGCCTGAGTAGCCATCCAAAAAGCAGTAATAATCATGGCCTGCTAGTCTTTCTAGCATCTGGTCTATGAATGGTAAAGGAAAATGATCCTTTCTGGTGGCTGTATTGAGCCTTCTATAGTCAATACACATGCGCCACCCTGTAACTGTTCTTGTAGGAACCAGTTCATTTATTTCATTATGAATCACTGTCATGCCTCCCTTTTTTGGGACGACCTGGACAGGGCTCACCCAGGGGCTATCAGAAATAGGATAAATAATCCCAGCCTCTAGTAGTTTGGTGACCTCTTTCTGCACTACTTCTTTCATGGATGGATTTAGCCGCCTCTGTGGTTGAACCACTGGTTTGGCATTATCCTCCAATAAGATTTTGTGCATGCATCTAGCTGGGCTTATGCCCTTAAGGTCACCTATGGACCACCCACGAGCTATCTTGTGTGTCCTTAGCACCTGAATAAGTGCCTCCTCTTCCTGTGAATTTAAAGCAGAGCTTATGATCACTGGAAAAGTGTCACCTTCTCCCAGAAACGCATATTTCAAGGATGGTGGTAATGGCTTGAGCTCAGGTTTAGGAGGTTTCTCCTCTTCCAGAAGAAATTTCAGAGGCTCTTTCATGTCCTCTGAATCCTCTAAATCAGGCTGAATATCTTTAAAGATGTTTTCCAACTCTGATTCAAGACTCTCAGCCATGTTGATCTCTTCTACCAAAGAGTCAATAAGATTAACTTTCATGCAGTCTTTTGATGTGTCTGGATGCTGCATGGCTTTGACAGCGTTCAGCTTGAACTCATCATCATTGACTCTCAGGGTTATTTCCCGCTGTTGGACGTCAATGAGGGATTGTCCAGTTGCTAGGAAGGGTCTTCCTAGAATGAGAGTAGCACTCTTGTGCTCCTCCATCTCCAGCACAACAAAGTCAGTGGGAAAGGCGAATGGCCCAACTCTGACAATCATGTCTTCAATCACGCCTGATGGGTATTTAGTAGAACCATCAGCAAGTTGGTGACATATCCGGGTTGGTTTAACTTCTTCAGTTAAGCCAAGCTTTCTGATAGTGGATGCAGGTATTAGGTTGATGCTTGCCCCAAGATCGCATAAAGCTGTCTTGGTGCAATTACCTTCTAATATGCATGGTATCAGAAAACTCCCAGGATCTTTAAGCTTTTTCAGGAAAGCTTTTCAGAATGACTGCACTGCATTCTTCAGTGAGGAGAACTCTTTCTATTTCTCTCCAATCCTTCTTATGACTCAAGATCTCTTTCATGAACTTGGCATAAGAAGGTATTTGCTCAAGTGCTTCTGCAAATGGAATCTTTATTTCAAGAGTCCTGAGATAATCTGCAAAGCGAGCAAATTGCTTATCCTGCTCCTCTTTCCGGAGTTTTTGAGGATAAGGTATCTTGGCTTTATATTCTTCAACCTTAGTTGCTGCAGGTTTATTGCCTACAGAAGTGGTTGAAGAAGCCTTTTTAGAGGGGTTGCTATCAGCATTTGTGTGTGTCTGATCCCTCACTGGCGATTGAGTGCCAGAGTTAGAAGCTGGAGTGAAACTGGACGCCAGCTCCTTGTCTGCTCCTGGCGTCTGAACGCCAGAACTGTGCCCATTTTGGGCGTTCAACACCAGATCCTTGCCCATTTCTGTCATTGAACGCCAGTCCTGCCTTGTTTCTGGCGTTGAACGCCAGTCCTGAGCATGGTCTGGGCGTTCAGCGCCAGCCTTCCACCAATTTTCTGGCGTTTTAGTTTCAGAATTACTTTTCCCTGGGCTCTTACTGTCCTCAGGTGAATTTTGGGTGGTTTGCTCATTTCTTAGCTTTTTGCTGCCTTGACGTGGGGTATTTAATGTTTTCCCACTTCTTAGTTGAACTGCTTGGCATTCTTCTGCTATTTGCCTTGACAGCTGCTGCTTTGTTTGCTTAAACTGTTCGTCCATATGTATATTAGCCATCCTTGTCTCTTGTAACCTTTCTTTGAATTCGGCTAACTGCTTTGTTAGAAAGTCCAATTGCTGATTGAATTCAGCAGCTTGTTTTACAGGACTGAGTTCAGCAGTTGCTGTTTTAAGCTCTTCTTTCATGGAAGAGTCATTGCTTAGGTACAGATGCTGATTCCTGGCAACTGTATCAATGAGCTCTTGAGCCTCTTCAATTGTCTTTCTCATGTGGATAGATCCACCAGCTGAGTAATCAAGAGACATCTGAGCTCCTTCTCTAAGCCCATAATAGAAGATGTCTAACTGAACCCACTCTGAAAAAATTTCAGAGGGGCATTTTCATAGCATCTCTCTGTATCTTTCCCAGTCATCATAAAGAGATTCATTATCTCCTTGTTTAAAGCCTTGGATGTCTAGCCTTAGCTGTGTCATCCGTTTTGGGGGAAAGTACTGATTCAGGAATTTTTCTGTCAGCTGTTTCCATGTCTTTATGCTGGCCTTAGGTTGGTTATTCAACCACCTCTTAGCTTGATCTTTTACAGCAAATGGAAACAGTAATAGTCTGTAGACATCCTGATCTATTTCTTTATCATGTACTGTGTCAGCAATCTGTAGAAACTGTGCCAGAAACTCTGTAGGTTCTTCCTGTGGAAGACCGGAATACTGGCAACTTTGCTGCACCATGATAATGAGCTGAGGATTCAACTCAAAGCAACTGACTCCAATGGAGGGTATGCAGATACCCTGGATGTCTACTTTCCAACGCAATTGGAAGCATGCCATTTCGAGTTCTGTAGCTCCAGAAAATCTACTTTGAGTGCAGGGAGGTCAGAATCCAACAGCATCAGCAGTCCTTTTTCAGCCTGAATCAGATTTTTGCTCAGCTCCTTCAATTTCAGCCAGAAAAATACCTGAAATTACAAAAAAATACACAACTCATAGTAAAGTCCAGAAATATGAATTTTTCCTAAAAACTAATGAAAATAGACTAAAAACTAACTAGAACATACTCAAAACTATATGAAATTAACCCCAAAAAGCGTATAAAATATCCGCTCATCAACAAACTTGCAAAACAATCAGTAAATATAAGCACAGATATATGTTGATGAGTTATAAAACCCTCACTGGATTTTGTGTTTACTCTCTAGTCACTCAGTAATTGTTGGGTTTATTCACTCTATTTTTCTTTTTATTCCTACTTTCTATAACTTTGTTCTTCATCTAACCAATCAACAATTATAGAATATAGTCATACCAAAAAGTCATGAGGTCTTTAATTAAGGTTGTAATGGGGCCAAGGTAAAGGTAAGGATTTATGTATAGGGTCAAGTGCGCTAATAAGTGAATCCTTAATTAGACTAAAATTTCACCTAACATACATATTTAGTAAAACAAAACTTCTTTGCCTATTCTCCCATATTATCCCACTTATTGTTACATGCTCATGTTTCACTTTTTATTTTTATCCCATGTGTATTGTTTTTATTTTATTTTTTATTTTTTTTATTTTTTTATTTTTTGCATTGGCGAATTTCTTTTGTATCCCCTTTTATTTAAATGCTGAAAAACAACTCTTTTTTTTAATACACATGATAATTGAATCACATAGATTTTCTCATGAGCATGCTCCCCAAATTTATTTTGTTTCTTTTAACTTTTCTGCCTTTTTGTTTCTATCATCCATGTTTCCAAAAGGTTTCTCACATTTAACTCTATTTGTAATTTTCTATCTTAAGCTAACCAAGGATTCACTTGGGATTTTCTTTTGTTTTTCTGCTTAAGGCTAGTAATTTGGCTAAATAGAATAAAGGGGTTTTAAAAAGGGAGGAGGTGCTGACTGGATCAGGATCTCAAGATCCGCAGCCTCAATCTGATGTGGGACCGCTGCCTGTGGTGCGGCTGGTGCTGCCTCCTGGGGATGGGTCTCTGCCTCGGGCGCATCCGCCTCCTCCTCAGATGCCTCGGAGGGTGTGTCGGGCTCGGAGGGGATGTCACCGGATCGTATCATCAGCTTTAGGTGCTCATAGTGCCGCTTGTTGCGACGCTCCATCTGGTCAAGTCGTCGGAACAAGCGGTGCACCAGATGATAGACGGGCTCTGTGGCAGGTGGAGGTGCAGTGGTAGGTGGTGCAGCAGTGGAGGAAGAGGGTCCAGCAGACGGTGGGGCTGACTCATCAGTAGCAGTGAATGGTGGTGGTCTGTGGCCCAAGGCTAAGAAGTTCCGGCTGTGCGGAATGATCTTTCTGCAATCCATCGCTGGTGGTCTCTCATCGGCATCCTCCCATGGCAAGTCAGCTCGACGGCCAAGCTGTGTAACCAGATATGGAAAAGGGAGGGTGCCTCGGACGTGGACCCTGTCCATATAGTGCCGAATGAAGCGTGGCAGATAAATGTCCTTACCCTCCAGCACACACCAAAGGAGGGTGATCATAGAAGCTGGGATCTCCGTCTCGTGAGTACTCAGCATCACATAATTACTCAAGATCTGATGCCATAACCGAGCCTCATCGTTTAAGTATGCTCTCTTGATCCCTCTAGGCATGGTAGTGTCCTGACCCATCTCCCAAGGAACTGTCGGGTCGAGAGCTATCCGTGCCTTCACGGCATCCCAATCAAACTACATCTGACACATGTCCTCCTCAGCCTTTGAATAACCATCAGGCTGATCGGACTTGGCTGGGAGCCAGAGAATGTCCTCTAAGGCCTCTTTAGTGACCAGAATTTGTTTTCCTCTCAGGTGCACTGCATCTAGGGTAGTGAGATAGTAGTTGCAGTAGAATTCCCGTACCCAAGAGGAATTGACCTCTGTCAGTGTTCTTTTCAGAAAGAACCAGCCCCTTTGCTTGATTTGCTCAGTGGTGTACTACTGAAGGGCTTCTGGAATCTTCAAAGTTCGTTCCAGGTATAGATTTCTGGAGTTTGCAAAAGCTGGGTACTTCAGTTCACAGTACCGGTTTGCAAATTTGATAGGATCATTTGCAGGGAGCATCTGGTCAGCTTTCTCCTACTGTGTGAAGTTCTTCTCCCACCATGAAGAATCGTGCATTAGAGCAATGATGGACTGGGAGGAATCTCCTCTCTTCCACTTGCCAGTAGCTTTGCCTTTGCCTTTCCTCTGTGAGGCAGACATCCTGAAAAACAGAAAACCAGGATATGATAAAAATAGTAAAGCAAATAGGCAATTAAACAAAGGAAACTCAAAGCGGCAAAGGAGAAATAAAATAAGGAAAATGAGTATAAGAAATATGATGAATGTATGTTAATTGGAAAAAACATAATCAATATGCCATGGTTAGAAAGTTAGAGGAAAGTGAAAATAATCAGAAAATAGATCAAAAGGGTTAGTATGGTTAGAATTTGAAAAAGAAGTTAGGAAATTAAAGTTAGTGAGTTAGGAAAGTGCGGGTTAAAGTAAGTGGCATAGAGAAGAAAAAATCCATATAACAAGGATTCACAGGTAAGAATAGAAGTACTCATAATCAAACAAGGAAAATAGGGTGATGCTGATTCGAATAGAAATGCGACTGATAGGGTTCGCGGGCTGGGGGGTTATATTTTTGAATCCACGCGGCCGCGTGGGGCACGCGGTCGCGTGGTTGGGATGAAAATGGGAGTGACGCGATCGCGTGAGGCGCGCGATCGCATGAGAGGGGGGAAAGAAGGGTGACGCGATCGCGTGGGTCGCGCGATCGCGTCGCTGGAATTCGTGCTAAACGCATGACTCCAGCGCTGTTTTAGCGCAACTCTCTGTCTCCTTTTGGGGTGATGTACAATCCATGCGACGCTATCGCATCGCTCACGCGGTCGCGTTGGATTGGTATTGTGTAAGTGACGCGATCGCATGGGGCATGCGATCGCGTGGGCCAATTTGTGCGAAACGCACAAGGGCCGCACGATTCCAGCCTAACTTTCTGTTCGTTGGATCCTTACGCCGATATATATATATCACGCGGCCGCGTGGGTCACGCGGTCGCGCGGGTGGTGTTTTTCGCAATATGACGCGATCGCATGGGGCGTGCGGTCGTGTCGTGCACCCTCATTTTTTTTATGCATGAAAAATGCATAATGCAATGGTTGACATGAATGCTATGCTTGATTCCAGGTTTAATAAATTGAAATTAAAAAAGGAAAAATGAAAGCAATCAACAAGAAATAAATTGAAAAAGAAGCGACCATACCATGGTGGGTTGTCTCCCACCTAGCACTTTTAGTTAAAGTCCTTAAGTTGGACATTGGAGGAGTATCCTGTTATGGTGGTTTATGTTTAAATTCGTCCAAAAATCTCCACCAGTGCTTGGAATGCCAATAGCCTCCGGGTTCCCAAACTAGGCATGTGAAGCTTCTGAGCAGCTTCAAATAGATTTCCAGGCTCCCAGGACTATGACTATCAGGATAGAGTCCAGGATTCCAAGCCTTGCTTTTAAATCCGCCTCCGTCTTGATCTACATTTTTCCATCCGGGCGGTTTAAAAAGTAGAATCTCACCGTGGTGACCAAACGTTCTCCGTGATCCATGCAATTGAGCATGATACCAATCCGTGTACTTCGAGGTAAAGCGTGGAATCTTATTGAACCTTGTGCACTAGCTCTGAGTACGAGCCATTTCCCTCTTACTCTTAAAGCCGCAGAGAGCTCTAAGCTGGCCATCTGTTTCAAGCAAACCATATTCAAGTGAATAAGTAAAATTATAAGTTAAGGATTGTACCCACTTGAAGCTTGTATTAGGTGGTAATGGCCTTGGGGTAGGTATTTTTGGTGGTTCTGCAAGTTCCATTTCTTTGTACTCTTCTGTGAATTCCTCCACTTCTTTGCAAAGATCTTCAATTGTATCTGTGTTCTGGTCAAGGTCTTCTATGTCTTCCTCATCACTTGAGTCATAGATTGGAGGTTGAGAGAAATCTACCTCTGCATCATCTTCATATTCACTTGGGGAAGATTCTTCGATCTCAGAGAATTCACTTGCGGATGCAAGTTCATCACCAAGAGAGCTAGACTTGTGACTATCATCATTAAGGGAATTTGCTTCTTGGGTTATTCCGTCTGATTCCTCATAAACGACTTGCCTTGGAGATTGTACAGCATCCTCCTTAGCATCAACTGTAGCATCCTGGACGGAGTTTTCCTCAATTTTGGATTCTCATGGAAGTTCAGCATCTCCTAGGTCTTCAACCAACTCTTCTTCTTGAACAAAGACATCTTCTTCTAATTGTTCTAGTAAAAATTCATGCTCTGTCTTGTCCATTGGAGTTTCTGGTATCTCCTTCATGTTACGCTCTTCATTGGGCTGTCCACATGGAGCTGTGGCTGATCCTTGTGTATTTAAGCGCCTAGAAGCCCATTGAATTATCACTTGCTCCAGTTGTTGAATGGTTGTGTGAAATTTTCTTACTGTTTCCCTTAGGCGATCCTCTGCTTCTCGGGTTGCTGGACTTGGACATGATACAAAGGAAAGTGGTGGTGATTGGGAACGATTGAATTGGTATTGGGGTAAGGAAGGATCATATGGTGGCGAATGGTGAAGAGAAGCTTGTGAGTGTGTTGGTTCGAGGTTATGTTGAAAGGATGGTTTATATGCACGGGGTGGGGCTTGTTGGTAGTTACAAGGTTGTCCACCATGTCTTTCAGCTGGGTATGCATTGTAGAATGGTCTTTGTCCAGGATATCTCGGAGGGTGTTGCTGCCAAAAGGGTTGATTAGATCCTCTTGGTTCCATCCATCCTTGATTGGTCTGACCTTGATGCACATTCCTACTGTAACTTCTATTTTCTTTAACAATATTAGAACCAAACTCAAAGCGAGAGGGGTGAGAGTTCATAGTAGCAAATAAAGATAAAAAGGAAAAACAACAATAAATAAACAAGCAAAAGAAAAATATTTACAATAACCAATAATAAGGCACACGTTAGCAGTTCCCCGGCAATGGCGCCATTTTGACGTTAGGATTTTTGCCAATAAAGAATGTCATAAAAACAGTCACGTTGTAGATATAGTCTCTAAACCGACAAAAATCCCTTCGCACAAACATTTTGGGTGTCACGAGTAGCAAACCCTTTTAGAAATTGTTAACCGAGTATTCAAACCTCGGGTAATCTTCTCAAGGAACTGCGAGGAAGTATGTTCTTATTATTGGCTATAAAGGTTGTAATCGGGGTTTAGAAGATGAAAAGCAAGGAATTTGAATGACAAGTAAAGTAAATGGCAATTAGAATAAATAAATACTGTAAGGCAGACTTTTGGCAAGGTAAGAGAAGTTGGAGGTCCAACGTAGTTATCTCCCTCAACTATAATGAAAGTTGAATCTAAACTCCACTTGATCAACCTGTACTAGGGCAAAGGAAAGTCAAGGGACTAATTAAATTGATCTTTGAATCCTATTTATTTCCTAAGAAAAGGTTGGGATTACTTAAGTTCAGCTCAATTAGCAAGATAACGATTATCAATTATGTTGAGTTTAATAACTGTTGAGTTACTGAATTCTTAACCAGGACCAAAAGAGGAAAAAGTAAAATTGCTGGAATAATAAAAATATCCTTAGATGTGAAGCAGTGGTAACTTAAATCAAAGAGAACAATCATAAACTGAAAATACCTCAATTATCATTAATTCAAAGAACAATCTGTGACATGGAATAATTCATAAATCAAATTATAATAATCAATTCAAATATTGGAATAAATAAATAAAAGTAAAACTAAAATAAAAGAACATTAAACCTGGAATCCAGAGTTACTCTTAAAACAAGAAGAAATCCTAAATCCTAAAAGAGAGAGAGAAGATCTCCCTCTCAACTAAATCTAAATCATTGAAAGTAACAAAAATTGCGAGCTCCCTTTTGAATGAGTGCATTTCCACAATTTATAACCTCTGGTCTATGCTGTCTGTACTTGGATCTGGGCCAAAAAGGGCTTCAGAATTCGCTGGGGGCGTATTCTGTAATTTCTGGTGCGTGGCCTCTGTCACGCGTCCGCGTGGGTCACACGATTGCGTCATTCGAAGCTTTTCCTTGCCACGCGGTCGTGTCAGTCATGCGACCGCGTCATGTGCGTTCTGCTTAAGGCGCACGGTCGCGTCAGTCATGCGGCCGCGTCGCTGCTGATTCGTGCTTGGCACGCGATCGCGTCGTCTATGCGATCGCGTGAATACCAGTTTCCTTAAAAGCTCTGTTTTGCTTTCTCCTTCCATTTTAGTATGTTTCCTTTTCCATCCTTTAAGTCATTCTGCCTTAGAAAATCTGAAACTACTCAACACACTAATCACGGCATCGAATAGAAATAAAGGTAATTAAATTAATTAATTTTAAAGCTTAGGAAACATGTTTTTCATTTACATCACATAATAAGGAAGGGAAGGTAAAATCATGCAATTAATGTGAATAAGTAGGTGAAGGATTGTATAAATCACTCAAATTAAGCAAAAAAGAACTCATGAAATATGGGTTTATCAGTCGTCTCTCAAGGAATTGTAGGGAGGTGTGTTACTTATAATTGGTTATGAGTTTTCTGAGAAATTTTTGAATGAGGAATGGAAAAATAAATGATTATAAATTAAAGCAATAAAAATTAACAAGAGGTTTAATGTAATTAAAATAAAAAGCCTTGGCTAGGAGAAGATTAGTCAGAAGTTCTATCCTTGTTAGATTTCCCAATATTAATAGTAATAGGTTGTTGTTTCTACTTAGTTAATCCGTACCGAATAAAAGAAAGTCAAGTAGTTGAGCCAACTTCTATTCACAAGTCCTAATCCTCTCCCTTGGGAAGGATTAACGTTAGTAACTAGAGAGCCAGCCAACAATTCCCAATTACAAATTAACTCTTGAGTCTTCCAACTCAAGGGTCTCCAAATATTAATCAACTCCAAAGCCAAGTTGGAAGCCTACTCCATTGACATGGATGACAATTTTGCATACATGTAAAGGGAGTAGAAAGAAGACATGATAATTGTACTCAATTGAAAATAATTAAGAAATAATGAAATTAAATAGAAAAGTATCTTTCAATTAATAAATTCCAAAATCGAAGGTATCCATATAACTCTAAACAAAGTAAATGGGGAATAAAAAGAGTAAAGGAATAGGAAACAAACTATAATGATAAAGACTTCAACGGAGGTAGTAACTCTTCTCAATATCCAACTCAAAAGCATAAAACTAGGAATCCTAAAACCTAGAAAGAGGAGAGAGCCTCTCTCTCTAGAAAACTACATCTAAAACCTAAAATTATGTGAATGATGGGAAGTGTCTCTTCATTCCTCCACTCTGTAGCCTCTAATCTGTGTTATCTGGGACAAGAACTGGGCCAAAAACAGCTCAGAAATCGCTGGGAGCGAATTCTGATATGCTGAATTTTCGCAGATGCACGCGTGCACATGATGCACACGTGCACGCCGCTTATCTGCAAGGCAACTATGGGAAATTATATATCATTTCGAAGCTCCGGATGTTAGCTTTTAAACGCAACTAGAACCGCCTTATTTGGACCTCTGTAGCTTAAGTTATGATGGATTTAGTATGAAGAGGTCAGGCTAGACAACTTAGCAATTCCTTCAATTTCTTGTATTCCTTCCACTTTTGCATGCTTCCTTTCCATCCTCTAAGCCATTCCTGCCCTATAAACCCTGAAGTCACTTAACACACATATCACGGCATCGAATGGTTATAAGAGAGGATTAAAATTAGCAACTTTAGGGCCAAAGAAGCATGTTTTTAATCATAGCACAAAATTAGGAAGAAAAATGTAAAACATGTGAATTCAATGAATAAGTGTGAGTTTAGTGGATAAAATCCACTCAATTAAGTACAAAATGTGCCACGAAATAGTGGTGCATCAAATCTCCCCACATTTAAACATTAGCATGTCCTCATGCTAAGCTCAAGAGAAGCTATAAAGGAGTGAAGAGGAATGGTAAAACTTATGAAATGCAACCTATCTATATGAATGCAACTAAATGTAAAAATATTTCTACCGACTTGGTTAAAAGTAAACAAATTCTTCAAGATAAACATAAATCAGATTTCACTAATTCAAATCACACAATAAAAGGCAAGTAAACTTGTAAGAAGATAGCTCATGAAAGTAGGGAACATAGAATCAAGCATTGAACCGTCACTGGTAGTGTATATGCACTCTAATCGCTCAAGTGTCTAGGGTTAATCACTCTACTCTTCTCTAGTCATGCTTTCTAAAACTTTGTTCTTCATCTAATCAATCAACAAATTTTTAGTATACCAATGCAAACATCATGAGGTCTTTTCAGGATTGTAATGGGGCTAAGGTAAGGGTGAGGATATATGTATGGCCAAGTGAGCTATAATATGAATCTTTGACTAACCTAAGCTCTCACCTAACACACACTCACACACACACTCTATATAACTCTAAAATCATGCCTAGCTACCCGAAATTACCGCTTTTGCATCACATACTCATGCATAAACTTTTCTTTAATTTTATCACATATGCATTGATCCTTCATTAAACTTAATATTGGGATAATTTTGTCCCCTTATTTATTTATTTGAATATTTTTTATTTTTTTATTAAAAATATAAAAGTAAACATAACATATCAATGTACATGCATGGTTAAATTTTTCTGGTCTCTCATAAGTAGGTACCCAAATTTCCAATATTTTGTCAATGAAACACTGTACAATTTCATCAACCAAAGTTTTCACAGTTTCCCACACTTAATTGACACACAATCTCTATCTTATGCTAACCAAAGATTCAATTGAGGTAATTAATTGTTTTTCCGCTTAAGGCTAGTGATGTGGTAAAATATAGAATAAATGGGGATTAAAAGGCTCAAGGTGGCAAACAAAAGTGATTGAAAGGGTAGGCTATTTGGGATAAGTGAGCTAATAACAAATGATGGCCTCAATCATATGCAAGCATGTAAATACACTAAACAATGGACATATAGAATGGAACAAAATATAGATTACAGTCATAGAGAAGAAAACACACAAGAATAAAATATTATGGTTAAATAATGTAACCATATAATTAAGCTCAAATCTCACGGGTTGTGTGTTCTTAGCTATAATTTGTGTTCCAAATTACAATCCTCAAACAAGTTTAATACAAATTTTCAATTTAAATTAGTGAAATATTGTAAAACAGGGTCTTGAAAAGAAACTAATTACTCCAACCAAGTAGTGGTAGAAGAACATGCACAAAATCAAACAAATATGCAACCAAACATGCAAATGCAACAATTAACAAGGAAAATAAAGCATTGGTGTTGAAATAGGAAATGACTAACCCATGGAAGTCGGTATCGACCTCCCCACACTTAAAGATTGCACCGTCCTCGGTGCATGCTAAGATGTGCAAGTGGACGGCTGGCTCCAACTGATGCCTTTCTCTAAAGATTGTGCAGATGGACTTGTCTGTCGTCCCATGTAAAAGTTTTCTGTTTCCCTTCCTCGGTGGCCATCCTGAAAGAAGAGGAAAAAGAAGAAAAGTAACCCAAAAACAAGGATAGGAAACAAATAAAATATGGTTGGATTAATGCCAAATAATGAGAGTCTCAATTACATGGTAGCTACAACATGTACGTGAGAAAACAATAGGAGCACATGGCATATCAATAGTGCAAAAAAAAAATTACAACAATGAGGAGAGAGTGGGTAATGAAGGCAGTGCAAGTGCATATGTTTGTAAATGGAATACAAGTGTCATAAAAAATTAGCATTGACAGATAAATAATATCACCCAACAGTGTAAATAATCACTAAGCACCAAAATAATACCAGAAAAGATATAACAGTTGAATAAGAACATTTAACACCAACGGAGAAAGTAATAAACGTAGAAAAGAAAATAAAAATATGCACAAAAGTAAAATGCAATGAAGAAAAATATGCAAATGCAATAAAGATAGAAGTTAAAGAAATGAAGAAGAAGAAAGGGAGAAAGGAGAAAGAAAGAAGGAGAGAAGATAGAAGAAAAGAGAAAGGAATGAAAACGGGATGTGACGCGAGCGCGCAGGGCACGCGTACGCGTGGGTGGTCTGAAAGTGGAAGGACGCGCACGCGTCCAGGACGCGTACGCGTGGGTGGGTTATGTGCCTCTAGCACAGTACTATCCTGATGAATCCATATTTGATGATTATTTTTTGTTAGAATTGAATGGATTTTCATCACATAAACTCACACTTATTCCCTTGAATAGCATGCTTTTGATCTCTCCTCCCAATGATCATGAAAATATGCTCTTTTATACTTAATTTAATCTATTTTATTCCATTTGCCTTCCATTTGATGCCTTGATGTTGTTGGTGAGTGCTTTCAGGTATGTAAGGTAGGAATGGATTGGAGAAAATGGAAGAAGAGTATGCAAAGAGGAGGAAGCAAAAGAAATCAAAGGAGTGAGCTCAGAGACGTGTGCGTGCGCACACAGCCATCCAAGCAAAGCGCGTGGAGTGCAGCGAGCGCGTCCGCGTCAAGCCATGCATCGCCTAGTGTGCGAACACACGCGTTTGTGCGTCCGCACATGACTTCATTAAAATAGCACGTGCCTCGCAATTTGGGGGCTTTGGAGGCCCATTTCTGAAGTTTTCTAGCTCATATTAGAAGGGAGAATGAAGCCATAACATACTATATCATTTAGGATAGTTTAGGAGTAGTAGTAGGAAGTTTTAGTTTAGTTTTTCTCTAAGTTTTTCATCATCTCTATTAGGGTTTATATTAGGATTTTACATTCAAGTTCCATTTCCATTTTTTATCTTGGATTTTGCAAGCTCTCATTGTAAGTAATTTCTTGTTATTACTTTTTATAGTTACATTGTCATTACTCTTTCTTCTAATTCAAGTTATAGTTCAATTTTGCTTTTCTCTTGCAATTTCAATTTCTTGTTGATGAATTTGATGTTAGAGGTTGATTATATGCTCTCTTGTGTTATCTTTGTTGATTGAGATCAATTGTTGCTTTTAGTTTCAAGTCTTTACTCATTTTTCTCATGTTTAAGCTTTTTGCCCACCAAGTGTTTGACAAAATGTCAAACATGGTTTTAGGCTAAATTGTTGGTTCTTGGCTTGGGTAAAGTGAGCAAGCGGGTTCCTAGAGTTGGAATGTCCAACATTTAGTTTCAATTCTTGGGTTGTTAATTGTTCTTGTTCCCACTAACGATAATTTGTTGCTAAGGTAATTAGCAAGCAAGTTAGGATTTGTGGGTTGAGGACACTTATGCTCATTTAACTTACTTTCCGATGTCAGGGTTGATCAAGTGAGACTAATTCATTATAATTGTCATAGTTGTGGTTCCAACAAGGAAATGACCCTTAGCTCACTCCAAGCCAAGACTCCTTTTTGATGCTTTCAATCTTTTATACCTTTATATGTTGATTTCTTTTATACTTTACATGTTTATATTACATAGTCGGTTCTTTAATCTCTTAATTAATTCAATCATCATAATTTTGCATGTTCTTTTATTGCTTTATATGTTAATTTCTTAATTCACAACCCGTTGATCACTACAACCGGAATTACACACTCGTTGTTCTAAAGTGCTCCTAGGGAGACAACTCGGGAGTCTAATACTCTCGGTTAATTTGGATTTGCTTATGACATATCTTGTGAATTTTCAATTTGATCCGAGGGGCCAATTCGTGTGGTTGGGACTATACTTGCAATGTTAAATCCGTTTTCTTTGGATAACCGAGTTCCTAACCCACATGCAAATTGATCCTAGCCTCTCTCTTCATCACATCCCCAGACCATCACAACTCTCTGTTTAGCACGCTTTTACACCGATTTTCATGCCCACGTGTACGCATCGCTGATGCTTACGCGTGGGTTGAACTTTCTACAGGGGATGCGTACGCATGCGGTACGCGTACACATGGTGTGGCCTGTGCGCCACGCACCCCACCCGCGTGTCTCTCGCGCAACTCTCTGTTCAATTGCGCATACACATACAACGCGCACGCGTCGATCCCTCTTTTTTTTAATGCAAAATGCAGATGATGATGCAGAAATTATGAATGATCACTGATAAAAATAAAATAATATAAAACTAGGAATAAAAAGGGGCGATTATACTATGGTGGGTTGTCTCCCACCTAGCACTTTTAGTTAAAGTCCTTAAGTTGGACATTTGGTGAGCTCTTTGTCATGGTGGCTTGTGCTTGAACTCGTCTTGAAACTTCCACCAGTGCTTGGACTTTCAGTAAGCTTTAACATCTCCAGATAAATTCACAAAGCCTTGATGAAGTTCTCTACAAGCTTTGAGCTACCAAAGTTGATCCTCTCGTATGCCGAGATCCCAAATCTTGTTTCCACACCGGTCTTCTAGTTGATCATCATGATTCTAGTCGGGTGGTTCAGCCTTGGAATTCTTATTTAAGCGCCCAAACATCCTCCTGGACCCATTCACTTTGGTTCTATACCAACCATTGTTATCAAACCTTGAGTGTGCAACCATCATGAACCTAGAGTGATGCTTCCAACCACCACACAATTCCCCCTTACTCTTCAATCCGCAGAGAGCTCTAAGTTGACCATCCGTCTCAAGCAAACCATAGTCAAGTGGGAATAAAGGTTAAGGATAAGAATTTTACCCACTTGAATGTTGTATTGGATGGTAATGGCTTTGGGAGAGGTGTTTCTAATGATCTTGCAAGCTCCACTCCCTGATGCCAGGGCATCTTGGCCAGTTTCACTGACCTTTTCTTTACAGTTTTTAGGTTAGTTTCATGCATTTCTTTAGGAAATAAGCTAGTTTTGGGTAAATATTCACTTATACCTTAACTCAAGCATACATTGTGCATTTCACATGATTTCATGAGGATTTTGTATAAGTTTAGTGACAAATATTATGTTGCATTACTCATGACTTGGACTAGAGCTTTGATGCATTTTGTTACTTGATTTCAGGACCAAAAAGAAGCAAGAAAAGGGGAGGTAACTTGCAAGATTAATGAGAAAAGTGATTGCCAATAACACTCTCAAAAAAGCCATCAATGCCCACGTTAGAGAGTCATGTTAACCAAGTTAACGTGAACTCTAACGTGGAGAAGAGAAGTTGAGCCAACGTTAGTGACACTCAACATTGTCACTAACGTTGGCAATCACTCATAAGTGGCCACGTTAGAAGCCACGTTAACCTAGTTAAGGTTAACGTGGCCTCTAACATTAAAGGGGGGAAGAGAAGCCAACGTTATTGACACTTAACATTGTCACTAACGTTGGCCTATGGTGCTAAGTACCACGTTAACTCCCACGTTAACTTGGTTAACGGGGGAACTAACGTAGAGGATGAAGAGTTGTCGACAACGTTAGTGACACTCAACATTGTCACTAACGTTGAAGCAACCACACAACCACCAAGAGTCACGTTAACTTCCACGTTAACTTGGTTAACGTGGAAGCTAACGATGAGAATTGAAAGATGAGCCAACGGTAGTGACACTCAACATTGTCACTAACGTTGGGATGGCTAAAAGATGGCCACGTTAGAAGCCACGTTAACCTAGTTAACGTGGACTCCAACGTGAGACCTAGGGGCACATTGGAACGTTAGTGACAATGTTGAATGTCACTAACGTTCTCGAAGG
>NC_029792.2:40167723-40212360 GCF_000816755.2 Arachis ipaensis
CAATGAGTGCATTGATTGAGGAAGAGATGAAAATGAACTTGATCCAGAGAATTGCAACATCTCATAAGCCCAATGAACTCCCCATCTCTACTCTTACCCATTCTCTTTAATTTCTGCGATTTACTTTTATGAGCAAATCCCCCATTCCCATTTATAATTCTGCAATTTATTTTCAGTCATTTACTTCCAGTCCTTTAATTCTAGCATTTACTTTTCTGTTATTTACATTCCCGCCATTTTATTTTCTGCAACTCTCAACCCAATTTCTGGATTCGCTCAACTAGAACATTCTTCTAATTAAAGTTTCTTGATCAATCAATCCCTGTGGGATTCGACCTCACTCTATTGTGAGTTTTTACTTGACGACAACTTTGGTACACTTGCCGAAGGAAGATTTGTTGAGAGACAAGTTTTCCCCGCATCAAGTTTATGGCGCCGTTACCGGGGATTGATTGTGCATCAACAATGATTAGATTGGAAGATCACTAGATTGAGCATTTTATTTTGTGAATTTTATTTTTCTGTTTGAGTGATTTACTTTTTGTTTTAGCTAAACTTCTTCCCTTCTCCCTCTACCCGTTTGTTTTTCTTTGTTATTTTCAATTCTGTTTGCTAACCCACTAACTGTTTGATATATTGCATCACCCACAACTAACAATAACTCTGACACAAATACTGTCTACACCTATTTTCTTTGCTTGTACTTGTTGGTTGTATGACAGGGAGAAGAAGCGGGGCTTCAACTTCCTTTGATTCTGAACCAGAGAGAACCTTCCTTAGACTAAGGAGGGAGGCAAAAGGAAAACGAGTAGTTGGTGCTGAAGAAGAAGAGGAACAGTTTGAGGAATACTTTGAACCAAACATGGAAGAAAACATGGAAAATCATCATGAAGAAGAGACTCACAACCATGGCAGAGGAGGTAGAGCAAATCATGCTGGGGAGGATAGAAGAGTTTTGGGCTCTTACATTAATCCAAACCCAGGCAATTGTGGAAGTAACATCCAAAAGCCAACAATTCATGCCAACAACTTTGAACTTAAACCACAGCTCATCACCCTTGTTCAGAACAACTGTTCGTTTGGAGGAGGTGTTCAAGAAGATCCCAACCAACATTTGACCACCTTCCTGAGAATATGTGACACAGTGAAATCTAATGGTGTTCATCCTAACGTCTATAGATTGCTCTTATTTCCCTTCTCACTCAGAGACAAGGCAGCCAAGTGGCTGGAATCCTTCCCAAGGGAGAGCTTGACAACTTGGGAGGATGTGGTGAACAAATTCTTAGCAAGATTCTACCCTCCTCAACGAATCAATAGGCTGAGAGCTGAGGTTCAAACCTTCAGGCAACAGGATGGTGAGACTCTGTATGAAGCATGGGAGAGGTTCAAAGACTTAACAAGGAGGTGTCCACCTGACATGTTCAACGAATGGGTCCAACTACACATTTTCTATGAAGGGCTCTCTTATGAGTCAAAGAAGGCAGTAGACCATTCATCTGGAGGGTCCTTGAACAAGAAGAAGATCATTGAGGAAGCCATAGATGTTATTGAAACAGTAGCAGAAAACGACTACTTCTATGCTTCCGAAAGAGGGAACACAAGAGGAGTGATGGAGCTAAACAATGTAGACGCTCTGTTGGCCCAAAACAAGCTCATTACCCAGCAGCTGGCTGACCTCACCAAGAAGATGGAGATGAACCAAGTAGCAACAATCTCCACTTCATCAACAACACAAGAAGGAGTAAACCAAGAAGCAGAAGGGAGTCAGGAGCAAGCCAACTACATTGGGAATTCACCAAGGAAAAACTATGATCCATACTCCAAGACTTACAACCCTGGATGGAGAAATCACCCGAACTTTGGGTGGGGAAGTGAGCAAGAGCAAAACCAAGACCAGAGACGTTACAACTCTAACAACAATGCAGCTCACCAGCAATTCACCCAGAGGACATCTCAACACCCCCACAATAACACTTCTCCACATACTTATCAAAACCAAAATATCACATCTGCTCCGAACCACTCATCAATTGATGACAGGCTCTCTAAGAATGAACAAGGAATGTAGTGCCCTTATTCAACCTGAGTTGCCTACAAAAAGAAGAGACCCAGGAAGTTTTCATATCCCTTGTGCCATAGGTGAAAATATGTTCGACAGAGCACTATGCGATCTAGGGGCCAGCATCAACTTACTGCCTTTATCCCTGGTGAAGAGGCTGCAGATCAATGAGATAATGCCCACAGATGTCATTATCAGACTGGCTGACAAAACTCAAAAGCAAACAATAGGAGTGGTGGAAAATGTGTTGCTAAAGGTTGGGAAGTACTTTCTCCCAACAGACTTTGTCATTCTGGACATGGAAGAAAGTCACACTCACCCAATCATATTGGGAAGACCATTTCTAGCTACGGCCAGAGCACTTATCGATGTAGAGAAAGGGGAGCTAATATTGAGAATCCATGATAAACGACTCAGCTTCAATGTTTTCAAACTCTCACAAGAAACAGATCAAGAGGACAAGGAACTAAGCACAAATGATAATGAGACACTGAAGGAGGAAACAAGCACTGAAGCACAGCCAGTTCGTTCTGAGACCCCCTTAACTGACAAACAAGGAAAACAGCAATTGCCACAGCTCAAGGAAAAGTTAGAGGAACCCAAACCTCTAGAGGCAGGTGAAGACAGCATCACAACTCCTTGGAGAAAAGAGGTCACCAAGGGGAAGGTAACCTCAAAAGAAACAAAGAAGAAGGTACCAAGGAGATGGAGGAACAAGAAGATCCCTACGGAAGACTTCTCTCCAGGGGATAGAGTTGTCTCAGCCTACTTCCTAGATATTTCCCCTAATCTCCCTACTGTGCCATCTCAATTACCTAAGGTCTTCACTATCAACAGAGTTCTTTCCCTGGAACATGTGGAGATCATTGATCCAACCAATGGATACAAGTCCACAGCAAGAGGGGAGGACTTTAAGCACTACCAACCACTGTGATGAAAGAAAAACGTCAAGCTAGTGACGCTAAAGAAGCGCTTCATGGGAGGCAACCCATGTTTTATATGCTTTCAGATGATAATGAATAAGTTAATCTTTATGATTTCAACCCAAACTTGACAAACACTTGGTGAAGTCTTTATCATGCAGTATATAGTGAATAACATGTTTGGTGTTCAAAGCAAACCAAGATGCATGCTAGTCTTGGAAGCTTTGAACAAAACTTTTCATCACATTGCTTCAAACTAAGTTTGGTGTCACCCCATGGTGCCACCAAAATGCATATAAGGAACGACCAATAGTTAGTTAGTTAGTTGGAATTCATAAATAAACAATCAAATCCTTTCTTTCATTTTATTCTAGCCGTAGAGTTTAAATTTTTTTTATGATATTAATTTCCTTAATTCAAATCTTTATAGGAAAGAAAAAGACGTATGAAAAGGGATTGATTGGACAATTAAATGGGGGAGATTTCACCACTTAATGAAGAGCACTACACACATGTCTCAAGAGGGAACGCATGGGGAAACGCTGCCATGCAACATTGGAGAAAGAAGACCCTTGAAGACCAAACCAATCACTCTCATTAAGTGATGATCCTTGTTTGGCAATTGCTCACCAGTCCAGAGGGGAAGATCAATGGAAACCTCATCAAAGAATTCTATGCAAATACAGTTAGAGAGGATAAGACCAAAGCCCCAACCTTCAAAAGCTATGTGAGAGGAAGGGAGGTGGACTTCAGCCCAAGTGCCATAACAAGAACTCTTCACTTGAAATCACCTCATTTTGATGAGGAGAGTTATCAGGCAAGGATAAGTAGAAGCCCCGATAAGGATGAGCTCTCAGAAATAGCATAAGATATCTGTGTCATAGCCGCTGACTGGGAGAGGTATTCAGATGGGAGACCAAAATTCATAAAAAGGGAAGACCTTCACCCTGAAGCCAAAGGGTGGTTTGAGCTTGTAAGGAGGTCCATCCTACCAGCTGCTAATAATTCAGAGGTTAACATCAATCGAGCCACTATGGTACAATGCTTAGTACAAGGTGGGGAAATCAAAGTGCATGAGCTCATTGCCGAAGGGATACAAGAGTCAGCTGAGAAAGCTCACTCAGGTGCTAGACTTTGGTACCCCAACACCATTCTCCGCTTGTGCAACAAGGCCAAGGTAATATTTGAGGACAGCAGCCCAGACTGGGTGAACCCAGGGAGGCCAGTCACACTCGAGCGAATGGTCTATACCACACCGGCTCAGCAACTAAGAAGGCCACATATAGGAAGGCAAAGGGCCCAGGAAAAAGCTCATCAAGAAGAATACCATCAGGAAGAATATCAACAAGAAGAACATCATGACCCAGCCAACTTGAATATGACTCACCTTCTAAGAGCCATTGAAGATTTAGGACAAAGACATATGGAAGGACAAGAGCAAATACTGAACCGGCTGAGTCAACAGGAAGCATGGCAAAAACAACAAATGGAGCAGCAGCAGGAACAATACTCCCAGCTCACTCAATCCATCAACCAAGTGAATGAGAAGCAAGAGAAGCACTTGCAAGAGCTCAACCAGCGGCAGATAGCCCAAATGAAAACTTTCAATGAGTTCAGTGTACTCAATGAAGGAAGGCAACTACATAGGGAGGAGTTCTATGTAAACACTCAAGCCGAGTTGAACTACATGACCAGTAATATGCATCATCTACACTATGCCATCCCCACATATGATGAGGTCCAAAAAGAATTTGTAGAACAAGAAGAGAGAAAAGTGAAACAACAAAAGGAGACACTCAAGAAGAAGATGGAAGATAGTGGTTTCTGGAAGAAGCTGCTTGGAAAAGGCAAAGGAAGTGGGAGCACAAGCACTCAAGAGAGACACAATGAGGACAAGCAAGGAGGGGAGCACGGGCATCCACATGAATGAAAGGTGGTGGAGTTCCTTTTAGTCCATCGTTTTCTATGCTTTAAATAAGGAAGATCTTGTATGAAATAGAACCTGCTTCTATGTCATGTTTATTTTTTAAAAAAAAATTCTGTCTTTTAAGTTTTTTTTCTGAATAGGTCCATGATTTCTGGTTTAAATGTCACTGCATCATTCCCTTATTTACTTGTAAGCTTGTCCATTTTAAATCAAATGAAGAAGAGAATGATTGTTTTCAAAAGACCAGGGTAGAGTTCATATTGTTGAAGTGCATTCATGAATCTTTGGGGTAGTCATAAGTTAGCTAAGTTGGTTCAACCACAAGGTTAGGAGGACAACTATCTATCCTGAATACTTGACTTTGGATATACCCATGAGACTGAGCATATGACAAGATCCTAATAAGAGAAAAGGGAAAGAATAATGGAAGTGTGATCCGGAGAATTGCAACATCTCCTAAGCCCAATGAACTCCCCATCTCTAATCTTACCCATTCTCTTTAATTTCTGCGATTTACTTTTATGAGCAAATCCCCCATTCCCATTTATAATTCTGCAATTTATTTTCAGTCATTTACTTCCAGTCCTTTAATTCTAGCATTTACTTTTCTGTTATTTACATTCCCGTCATTTTATTTTCTGCAACTCTCAACCCAATTTCTGGATTCGCTCAACTAGAACATTCTTCTAATTAAAGTTGCTTGATCAATCAATCCCTGTGGGATTCGACCTCACTCTATTGTGAGTTTTTACTTGACGACAACTTCGGTACACTTGCCGAAGGAAGATTTGTTGAGAGACAAGTTTTCCCCGCATCACTCCCTTGTGTTCTTTCTTGACAATTTCCACCTCTTTGCAAGCGTCTTCAATTTCAACCTCTTCCTCTTGGTAGTTCTCTGGCAATTCAATCTCTTCTTCATTGCTTACCAAGGGCATGAAAGGTTGTGCCTCTTCTTCTTTAATCTCCATCTCTTGATCAACCTCTTCAAAGTCTTTAACCATGATATGCCTTGGAGGTTATACACCCTCCTCAACATCAAATTCAAACGTCTTGGAAGGAGGCTCTATGACTTGACTTTCCCATGGAGATTCCACATCTCCTAAGTCTTCAACCACTTCCTCTTCTTTGATAATTTCAGCCTTCTCCACTTGCTCTAATACAAAATCAAACTCCTCCTTGATGTCGCTTAGTGTAGAGTTGTCTTCAATGATGGAGCTTCCCTCTTTTGTTCAACCTTCACTAATTCTTCAACTATTCCTTCATCTTCAAGGGTCTCTCCTAAGTCCTACCTCTACCTTTTGGGCCTCCTCTTGCTTCTCTTGAAGTATTTGTGCATAAAACCGATCCATTACGTCCCTAAAACGATCCCTTCTCTCTTGTTCCGGGTCAATAGCATAATTAGGATCATGTTGCTCTTGGATTGATGGATATGGGTATTCTTGTACGGAGGGTGGTGGTGCAGTAAAGCTTGAGGGTTGAATATTGGAGGTAGAGGGTTGGTCCATGCGAGATATAAGATTTTAGAGTTTAGAGGTGAGACCAATGAGAGTAGAGATAAGTGTGGTTTGACGCTCTCTTTTCCCTTGGTGAATAACATTAAAGGTATCATTTATGGGAGCTTGGGGGTGGATAGGAGGGTTCATTTGTTGGGAGAAAGGGCTCATGATAGGAAGGTGGTTCATCTTGATAAGGATATGGAGATGGTGTATATTGAGGTGGTGATTCTTGGAAGTATGGCTCGTAAGGCTCTTGGTACGGTGGGTAAGGATTAGGGTCATATGGGGGTGTTTGGTGGTAAGGGGCTTGTGCGTATGGTGGTTCAAAATTATGTTGAGGAGGGGGCTCATAGGTATAGTGTGGCTCGTAACCATTGTCCTGGAATGCTTCTTGGAATGGCTCTTGGTCATAGTATGTTGGTGGAGGTTGTTGCCAAGAGGGTTGATCAAATCCTTGTGGCTCCTCCCATCTTTGACTTTCCCATCCTTGATGCATATTCTCATTGTAATCTTCTCTTCCTGCAACATAGTTGTAACCAAACTCATAGCCAAAGGGGTGAGAGTTCATAATAGCTAAAGAAAATAAAAACAAAAGCTAGAAAAAATAAGCAACTAATTCCTAAACTAACAAAAACTAGCAAACAAGCAAAAAGCAAATATTTACAATAACTAATAATAAGGCACACGTTTGCAATTCCCCAGCAACGATGCCATTTTGATGAGTGGAATTTTTGCTAGTAAAGAATTCACAAATAAATCCTCGTTGCAAGTATAGTTTCTAAACCAACATTAATCTTTTCATACAAAAATTTGGTTGTCACTAAAACAAACCCAATAAAAATAAACCGAAGTATTTAAACCTCGGGTCGTCTCTCAAGGAATTGCAGGGAGGTGTGTTACTTATAATTGGTTATGAGTTTTCTGAGAAATTTTTGAATGAGGAATGGAAAAATAAATGATTATAAATTAAAGCAATAAAAATTAACAAGAGGTTTTATGTAATTAAAATAAAAAGCCTTGGCTAGGAGAAGATTAGTCAGAAGTTCTATCCTTGTTGGATTTTCCAAGATTAATAGTAATAGGTTGTTGTTTCTACTTAGTTAACCCTTACCGAATAAAGGAAAGTCAAGTAGTTGAGCCAACTTCTATTCACAAGTCCTAATCCTCTCCCTTGGGAAGGATTAGCGTTAGTGACTAGAGAGCCAGCCAAAAATTCCCAATTAAAAATTAACTCTTGAGTCTTCCAAACTCAAGGGTCTCCAAATATTAATCAACTCCAAAGCCAAGTTGGAAGCCTACTCCATTGACATGGATGCCAATTTTGCATACATGTAAAGGGAGTAGAAAGAAGACATGATAATTGGACTCAATTGAAAATAATTAAGAAATAATGAAACTAAATAGAAAAGTATCTTTGCATTAATTAATTCCAAAATCGAAGGTATCCATATAACTCTAAACAAAGTAAATGGGGAATAAAAAGAGTAAAGGAATAGAAAACAAACTAGAATGATAAAGACTTCAACGGAGGTAGTAACTCTTCTCAATATCCAACTCAAAAGCATAAAACTAGGAATC
Organism: Arachis ipaensis; assembly: GCF_000816755.2. Classification (NCBI taxonomy): domain Eukaryota; kingdom Viridiplantae; phylum Streptophyta; class Magnoliopsida; order Fabales; family Fabaceae; genus Arachis; species Arachis ipaensis. Next base: position 40,175,707 of record NC_029792.2, read on the forward strand.
CTAAAACCTAAAAAGAGGAGAGAGCCTCTCTCTCTAGAAAACTACATCTAAAACCTAAAATTATGTGAATGATGGGAAGTGTCTCTTCATTCCTTCACTCTGCAGCCTCTAATTTGTGTTTTCTGGGCCGAGAACTGGGCCAAAAACAGCTCAAAAATCGCTGGGGACAAATTCTGATACGTTGAATTTTCGCAAATGCACGCGTGCGCGTGATGCACTCGTGCGCACTGCTTATCTGAAGGGCAACTATGGGAAATTATATATCATTTCGAAGCCTCGATGTTAGCTTTCCAACGCAAGAGGTCAGGCTAGACAGCTTAGCAATTCCTTCAATTTCTTGTATTCCTTCCACTTTTGCATGCTTCCTTTCCATCCTCTAAGCCATTCCTGCCCTATAAACCCTGAAATCACTTAACACACATATCACGGCATCGAATGGTAATAAGAGAGGATTAAAATTAGCAAATTTAGGGCCAAAGAAGCATGTTTTCAATTATAGCACAAAATTAGGAAGGAAAATATAAAACATGCGAATTCAATGAATAAGTGTGAGTTTAGTGGATAAAATCCACTCAATTAAGTATAAAATGTACCACGAAATAGTGGTACATCAAATTGTCAATACAAAACCAATCCCCAGCAACGGCGCCATAAACTTGATGAAAGATTTTTTACATCACTACAAAAATCCCCTTCGGCAAGTATACCGAATTGTCGTCAAGTAATAACTCACTAAAGAGTGAGGTCGATCCCACGAGAATTAATGGATTAAACAATTAATGGTTAGTTGATTAGCCTAGTTAGATGATTCAGTTTGAGTGATAAGCAGCAGAAAAGTAAATTGCATTAAAGTAAATAAAAGCAGTAAAGTGCAGAAAAGTAAATTGACATAAATGTAAAGTGCAGGAAGTAAATGACAGAAAGTAAAAGAAGAAAAATAAAATGAACATTGGGATCAAGAGATATTGTAATTCTCCGGATCAAATTCATTTTCATCTTTTCCTCAATCAATGCATTCATTGATCTCCTTGGCAATCTTAAGTGATTATATCCCAATTCCTTGGCAATCTAGTCTCTCTAAGCATGAACAATTGCCCAATTCCTTGATTTAAGTGCTCATGGGAAGAGATAAAGTTTGGTCACTGATTATACCACACAAATTCATAGATCAAAGTATTGGTAGGATTAAATGTCACAATATCCATCCAACCCCAACCTAATCCATTATGAGAAAGCATTTCTAGCATGATTTCCTCATTCCTCTCCCAAGGTTCCGAGGAAATCTAATTATGAACAATTTCTCCATCGAGACAATTGTTCAATTGAATGAGGATCGAAAGCTTTCTAGTAAGACCAAGAGAAAAGACAGAGAAAGGATGATGAAAAATACAATTAATCCATTAAATAACAATAGGGCTCTCTAACCCAATGAAAAGAGTTAGTTTAGTTCATTGCTCTATTCTAACAGAGAAGAAAGAAAATTGCAGAAAATTAAAGAAGAAGAATTAGAATTCAAATAGAAATGGAAACTTTAAATTCATAATGGAAATTACAAACTAAAATTAAACTACCAGAAAAGAGAAAAAGAAAAGAAAAGAAAGAGGAGTGATGAATGGTGTGTGTTAGGGGATGTGTATGCATGACCCTGGACTCCCCTCCAATCCAGAGTAATTCCTCCAATCCAGCTACTGCCTATATATAGGCTTACAAAGATGAAAATTCAAATTACAAAAATGAATTAAAATTCCTAATCTAGATCCTTATTGTGCCTTGGGTGAGTGATAATTGATGGGCTCAGCTTGCTTGCATGATCCAGGGGTGTATTGGGGCCTTAAGTGATGTTGCAGCGTCAAAATTTTGCTCTCAGACTCTGTCATTCGCGTTGCGTCAACGTTGGCATGCAAACTTCCGCTGCAACATTTTTCAATCCACGCGTATGCGTGACCCATGCGTACGCGTGCATGCTGCTTTTTGCCAATCGACGCGTACGCGTGACCCACGCGTACGCGTCATATCAAATTTTTCCCAGGGATGTCATCACGGACGTTGGCCACCAACGTTACATCCAACGTTGGCCTTTTCACACGTGCGCGTAGGTGACACGCACGCGTGGCTTATCATTTTACTACTCACGTGAACGCGTGGGTTGCCATTTCTTTATCATTCACGCGTACGCATGAGGGACGCGTACGCGTGGCTGCAAATTTTTCCCGGCTTCTTTTGCGCGCACGTTGGGGTTGACGTTAGATCACCAACGTTCCCTCTAACGTTGCTTCTTCAATTTTTCTGTACAGCGTTGGTTCATTGCCAACGTTTATTCAAATTTTGCCATCAACGTTGGCTCTCCAACTCTGCTTTTCTCTGCTTCTTTGCTTCTATTTAGCCTGTCATAAAACAAACAAGTGTATCAAAGTAACATACAGGATAATCTTTATTCTACTAAGTGTGCTAATAATGCTCAAAAATTATAACTTCACTTAGTGTGATCTATTCCATCATATTTACCCTGTATATTAACAAAAATTCACCTGTGCTTGAGATTTGATTCATGCAGAGATTTTTCATGCTTTTGCTCCTTTATTCATAAAATTTGTATGAAAACTGATGCACGAAAACTTGTCTCTCAACAAATTTCCCTCGGCAAGTATACCGAATTGTCATCAAGTAAAAACTCACAATAGAGTGAGGTCGAATCCCACAGAGGTTGATTGGTCAAGCAACTTTAATCGGAGGAATGTTCTAGTTGAGCTAAGCAGAAGTTGATTTGAGAGTTGCAGAAAATTAAATGGCGGAAAAGTAAATAGCAGAAATTGTAAATGCTGGAAATAAAGAACTGAATATAAATGACAGAAAATAAATTGCAGAATCTTAAATGGGAAATGGGGAATTCAGCATAAAAGTAGATGGCAGAAAATAAAGAGAATGGGTAAGATCAGAAATGGGGAATTCATTGGGCTCAGGAGATGTTGCATTCTCCGGATCAAGTTTATTTTCATCTCTTCTTCAATCAATGCATTCATTGATCTCCTTGGCAATCTTAAGTGATTGAATTCCAATTCCTTGGTAATTCAATCTCTCAAATCTTGATCAATAGCCAATTTCTTGGTCTAATTACTCATGAGAAGAGATGAAGTGTGGTCACTGATTATACCACATGTATTCCCAAATCAAAATGTTGGTAGGATTATATGTCACTATATCCATCCAAACCCCAATTTGGTCCAACATGAGAAAGCATTTCTAGCATGATCTCTTCATTCCTCTTCCAAGGTTCCGAAGAGATCCAAGTATGAATAGCTTCTTTTCCAAGACAACTACCTAATTGGATGAAGATTGAAAGCTAGTGCACGAAATCACAATCACATTGTTGCAATTCCGCACAACTAACCAGCAAGTGCACTGGGTCGTCCAAGTAATACCTTACGTGAGTAAGGGTCGATCCCACGGAGATTGTCGGCTTGAAGCAAGCTATGGTTATCTTGTAACTCTTAGTCAGGATATCAATAATTCTCAGATTTAATTGTAAAAAGTAAAAGAACATGAAATAAATACTTGTTATGCAGTAATGAAGAATAGGTTGAGGTTTTGGAGATGCTTTGTCTTCTGAATCTCTACTTTCCTACTGTCTTCTTCTTCATGCACGCAAGGCCCCTTCTATGGCAAGCTTTATGTTGGGCATCACCGTTGTCAATGGCTACTTCCCGTCCTCTCAATGAAAATGTTCCAAATGTGCTGTCACCATACGGCTAATCATCTGTCGGTTCTCGATCATGTCGGAATAGGATCCATTGATCCTTTTGCGTCTGTCACTACGCCCAACACTCGCGAGTTTGAAACTTGTCACAGTCATCCCTTCCCAGATCCTACTCAGAATATCACAGACAAGGTTTAGATGTTTCGGATCTCAGGAATGGCCGCCAATAATTCTAGCCTATACCACGAAGGTTCCAATCTTAGATTAGAAACCCAAGAGATACACATTCAAGCTTGATTGCATGTAGAACGGAGGTGATTGTCAGGCACGCGTTCATAGGTGAGAATGATGATGATTGTCACGGATCAAATCCATCAGGTTGAAGTGCGAATGAATATCTTAGAATAGAAGCAAGCGTGATAGAATAGAAAATAGTAGTAATTGCATTAATTCATGAAGAACAGTAGAGCTCCTCACCCCCAACAATGGGGTTTAGAGACTCATGCCGTAGAAGATACAATATGAAATGTGTAAAGTATCATGAGGTACAAGATGAATCACTAAAAGTAGTTTTTATAGTAAACTAGTGACCTAGGGTTACAGAAAATGAGTAAGCTAGGGTGTTTAGCGTAAAAATCCACTTTCGGGGCCCACTTGGTATGTCCTTGGGCTGAGGATTGAAGCTTTCATGTGTAGAGACTTTTCTTGGAGTTAAACGCCAACGTTTGTGCCAGTTTGGGCGTTTAACTCCAGCTTTTATGGCAGTTCTGGCGTTAAACGCCAGAATTCTTAAGCTGACTTGAAACGCCAATTTGGACCATTAAATCTTGAGCAAAGTATGAACTATTATATATTTCTGGAAAGCCCAGGATGTCTACTTTCCAACGCAATTGAGAGCGTGCCAATTGGGATTCTGTAGCTCGAGAAAATCCACTTCGAGTGCAGGGAGGTCAGAATCCAACAGCATATGCAGTCCTTTTCAGCCTCTGAATCAGATTTTTGCTCAGATCCCTCAATTTCAGCCAGAAAATACCTGAAATCATAGAAAAACACACAAACTCATAGTAAAGTCCAGAAAAGTGAATTTTAAATAAAAACTAATAAAAATATAATAAAAACTAACTAAAATATACTAAAAACATACTAAAAATAGTGCCAAAAAGCGTATAAATTATCTGCTCATTACAACACCAAACTTAAATTGTTGCTTGTCCCCAAGCAACTAAAAATCAAATAGGATAAAAAGAAGAGAGTATACAATGAATTCCAAAAATATCTATGAAGATCAGTATTAATTAGATGAGCGGGGCTTTTAGCTTTTTGCCTCTGAACAGTTTTGGCATCTCACTTTATCCTTTGAAGTTCAGAATGATTGGCTTCTATAGGAACTCAGAATCCAGATAGTGTTATTGATTCTCCTAGTTAAGTATGTTGATTCTTGAACACAACTACTTTATGAGTCTTGGCCGTGACCCTAAGTATTTTGTTTTCCAGTATTACCACCGGATACATAAATGCCACAGACACATAACTGGGTGAACCTTTTCAGATTATGACTCAGCTTTGCTAGAGTCCCCAATTAGAGGTGTCCAGAGCTCTTAAGCACACTCTTTTTGCTTTGGACCACGACTTTAACCGCTCAGTCTCAAGTTTTCACTTGACACCTTCACGCCACAAGCACATGGTTAGGGAATGCTTGGTTTAGCCGCTTAGGCCAGGATTTCATTCCTGAGGGCCCTCCTATCCACTGATGCTCAAAGCCTTGGATCCTTTTTATTACCCTTGCCTTTTGGTTTAAAGGGCTACTGGCTTCTTCTGCTTGCTTTTTCTTTCTTTCTCTCTCTTTTTTTTTCCGCATATCATCCTCTCTTTTTTTTTCTATTCACTGCTTTTTCTTGCTTCAAGAATCAATTTTTTTGATTTTTCAAATTATCAATAACATTTCTCCTTTTCCATCATTCTTTCAAGAGCCAACAATTTTAACATTCATAAACAACAAATTCAAACATATGCACTGTTCAAGCATTCATTCAGAAAACAAGAGTATTGCCACCACATCAAAATAATTAAACTGTTTTAAAATTTGAAATTCATGTACTTCTTTTTCTTTTTCAATTAAAAACACTTTTTAATTAAGAAAGGTGATGGATTCATAGGACATTCATAGCTTTAAGACATAAACTTTAAATTTTATTAATCATGGAATGACAATAAGACTCAAAAATAAATATAAGAGCCTTCTAATAATAGAAGACGAAAAATAAAAAAAACAAAAAAAATAAATGACTCTTAAAATAGACTCTTAATAATAAAGGTTATCACAGAGTTAGGACTCAACAACCTTGATTTTGAGAAGTGGATGCTCCCTCAATCTGTGGGGTGCTTGGTCCTTCAAGGGAGAGCTTCTGGCGCTTCAGCTTCTGTAGCTCACACCCCTGCTTCTCCTGTTTCTTCAGCAGTTTGTAGAGCATGCAGTTTTGATTCTGCTGTTCTTCCTTAAGTTGTTCCATAGCTTCTTGCAGCTTGGTAGCAGATGCTTCTAGGCGGGTCCAGTAGTCAATTTAAGGAATTTCTGGGAGGAACTCCTGTGCCCTCCTTTTTATGGAGTTGTCTTGCACTTGTCCTTCTATTGAATTCTTGGTGATTGGGTGTTCGATTGGGATGAATTCATCTACTCCCATCCTCACCCAGCATCTTTACATAGCAGAGAAATTAAGCTTCGGTAGGCCAGTTTGGCTTCAGTGGAGTTCTTGTTTGCAATTGTGTAAATCTCACAAGAAATCAGATGATGAATCTCCACTTCTTTTCCAAGCATAATACAATGAATCATCACTGCTCTTTTGACAGTGACCTCAGAGTGGTTACTAGTGGGCAATATAGAACGCCCAATGAAGTCCAACCAGCCTCTTGCAACTGGTTTGAGATCTCCCCTCTTGAGTTGGTTTGGGACACCTTTTGAATTGGTTATCCACTTAGTTCCAGGGAGGAATATGTCCTCTAGAACCTGATCCAACCCCTTATCTACTCTCACCATTCTCCTATTAAAGGATTCTGGATCATCTTGTAGTTGAGGCAATTTGAAGACCTCTCTTATTTTGTCCAGATGGAAGTAAATAAGCCTCCCTCTGACCATGGTTCGGTAGGTATGAAAGGCGGTTCCAGTTATTCTCTGCTTATCTGTTAGCCACAGATTTGAGTAGAATTCCTGAACCATGTTTCTTCCAACCTTTGTTTCAGAATTAGCTAGAATTTCCCATCCTCTGTTTCGAATATGCTCTTGGATCACTGGATATTCATCTTCTTTTAGATTGAATTTAACTTCTGGGATCACTGATCTCAGACCATTATTTTGTGGTAATGGTCTGCATGTTCTTTGGTTAGGAGCCTCTCTTGATTCCAAAGACTCTTTGGAGTATTCTCTTTCTTGCCTCTTGATTTGGTTTATTTTCCCTTAGGTGCCATGATCTTGATGAGTCTTAGCTCAGTGATCACGGAAAAACACACCAAACTTAGAGGTTTGCTTGCCCTCAAGCAAAAGAAAGGAAAGAGGAGAGAGAGGAGAAGAGGCAAATTCGAATGATGGAGAGGAGGGGATGGCCGAATGTATATTTATAGGAGGAGGGAAGGGATTTCGAAAAATTTGAAAGAGATATGATATAGAGATATGATTGATGGAAGAAAATAAAATCATGATATGAACAAGATGAGATTTTTATAATTGAAAAAGATATAAAGATGTTAAATCTTAAAATTTGGTTATGCATCTAAGAATTAAGAGATGATATGATGAGTTGAAAAAGATTTGGAAAGAAATTAAGAAGATAATTGAGTTTTTGAAGAAGATTTGGGAAGGATTTAAAAGAAAATTGAAAAGAGATTTAGAAAATTTTTGAATTTTTGAAAATTGAGGGTGAATGATGAAGGTTTGAAACATGTTTATGCAGAAAAGTATGAGTCAAAACATGAAAATTTGAAAAAATTTGAAGTTGGAAACAAAATATCCTCCCCCTGCCTTTCTGGCATTAAACGCCCAGAATGGTATCCATTATGGCGTTTAACGCCCAATTTTTGAAAATTTTGAAAAATCCTTTATGAACCTCCTATAGAATCCTGCATGGCCTAGAAAGCTTCTGATTGCCTTAACATTAGCAGGTGTTGGTAATTTTTCAATTATCTCTACGTTGGCTTGATCCACCTCTATTCCCTTGCTTGAAATTTTGTGCCCAAGGACAATTTCTTCAGTCACCATAAAGTGACATTTTTCCCAGTTTAAGACCAGGTTAGTCTCTTGGCACCTTTTCAGGACAAGTGCTAGATGATCAAGACAGGAGTTGAATGAGTCTCCAAATACTGAGAAGTCATCGATGAAGACTTCCAGGAACTTCTCTACCATATCAGAGAAGATAGAGAGCATGCACCTCTGAAAGGTTGCAGGTGCATTGCACAGACCAAAAGGCATTCTTCTGTAAGCAAATACTCTGGATGGACATGTGAATGCTGTTTTCTCTTGGTCTTGAGGATCCACTGCAATTTGGTTGTTGATGCCAAGGCATCTTAGGCTAGTTTCACTAGCATTTTTCTGTTAGTTTTAGTTGTTTTATGCATTTTCTTGAGCTTAAAGTAACCAAGAATGGTTAAATGAATAACAAAGCAATGAACCATCCAAACAGTATGATTTTGATGCAAATTCCATGAGTTTTTAGTTATATTACTTGAATGCTATGAATGGAAGATTTCTCATGAAATTTTGCAAGACTTTGATGCAATTGTTTGGATGATTTCAGGGAAGAAGAGGCTAGGCAAGGAAGCAAAAAAATCAATAAAGGAAGCTTGAATATCACATATGGAGTTTAAGTTCCAGTTTAAGCTTAAACTGGAACTTAAACTACCAAGCCATATAATGCTGGAAATGGCGTTTAAGTTCCTGTTTAAGCCTAAACTGGAGCTTAAACGCCAGAATCATGAAGGCTAAGAAATGCTGGAACTGGCGTTTAACCTCCAGCTTAACCTTAAACTGGAAGTTAAACGCCAGAATGAATTGATACAATTTTAGCCCAAAACAAGGTGTTTGCCAAGCAACTAGCAGAGCTCACCAGGAAATTAGAAACAAAGCAAGTGGCTGCAATACACACACAAGATCAAGAGGAAGTAAGCATTGAAGGAGGTGATTGGGAAGAGGCCAACTATGTGGGATACCAACAAAGGCAATCATATGATCCACATTCCAACACTTACAACCCAGGATGGAAAAACCACCCAAACTTTGGGTGGGGGAAACAACAAACCCAACCACAAAACCACAAACCTTACAACCACAACCAACATAACAATTCCACATACCAAAAATCTAACCAAAGATCATACCAAACCACACAAAACACTTACTCTCAACCACCATATCATGACCAAAATAATCAACCTGCCCAACCTAATCCGAACCAACAATTTCAAGATCAATTAAACAGGATAGAAGGAATGCTTGCAACCATGAGTCAGGACATAAGTGAGTTGAAAAGCTTTAGGGATGATGTGAGATCTACCTTAAGGAACCATGGTGAAAAACTCAAGAGGATGGAGTCTCAAGTAGGAGAGCTATCTCAACAGGCCCCCAAGTCAACTGCAGTGTTCCCTAGTGACACAGAAAAGAATCCTAAAGGGGAACAAAAGAGAGTGAGATGGGAAGAATGCAAGACCATCACCATATTGAAGGAAGTCTCAGAAGAAGAAGGAATCAGACCCTCAGAACAGGAGCCAGAAATCTTGAAGGAAGGTGTGGAAGAAGCTAAGCAGGAAAGTGAAACTGAGCAAGCCTAGGAACTGCAAAAAGGCATGCTGGTATTCAATCTTTCATTCAAGGTGCACAACCAAACATTAAGTTTGGTGTTCCTTTTAGAACACAGTTAATGAAAAGCAAGAAGTTCCTCTGGATTTAGAAATTCATGACAAGTATACCATTTGCATGTTTTAATACTTTGATTTCAATTACTTTAGGTGGTAAAATTGTTTAGGATCAAAGAGCCAAAGTGACTATGATTTATTAGAATTATGCACATTCATTAAGGACAACCAACATGGATTTCATGTCATCAGGAGACATTACCAAACACTAAGTTTGGTGTCCAGTAATGAGTGTGCATACATACAAAGGTCACGGCTATAAGCTCATGAAGTCAATCATTGATTTACAATTCAAAAAGAATGAAAAAACATGTGCAAGTACTATTCATTATTCACATGGACCGAAAAAAAAAATGATAGCAAATTTGTTTGTTTGTGCAGGTACAAAAGGGAGGATAAGAATGGAGGAAAAAGACAAGGGGGGAGGTGCTATCAGAAATAGGATAAATAATCCCAGCCTCTAGTAACTTAGTGACCTCTTTCTGCACCACCTCCTTCATGGCTAGATTTAGCCGCCTCTGTAGTTGAACCACTGGCTTAGCATCATCCTCCAATAGGATCTTGTGCATGCATCTTGCTGGGCTAATGCCCTTAAGATTACTTATGGACCACCCAAGAGCTGTCTTGTGTGTCCTTAGCACTTGAATTAGTACTTTCTCTTCCTGTGGATTTAAAGCAGAGCTTATGATCACTGGAAAAGTGTCACCCTCTCCCAGAAATGCATATTTCAGGGATGGTGGTAGTGGTTTGAGCTCGGTTTAGGAGGTTTCTCCTCTTCCTGAGGGATTTTTAGAGGTTCTTTTATTTCAACTGGTTCCTCCAGATCAGGCTGAACATCCTTAAAGATGTCCTCTAGCTCTGATTCAAGACTCTCAGTTATATTGATCTCTTCCACCAAAGAGTCAATAATATCAGTGCTCATGCAGTCATTTGATGTGTCTGGATGCTGCATAGCTTTGACAGTATTTAACTTGAACTCATCCTCATTGACTCTCAGGGTCACTTCCCCTTTTTGTACATCAATAAGAGTTTGTCCAGTTGCTAGGAAAGGTCTTCCTAGAATGAGAGTTGCACTCTTGTGCTCCTCCATTTCCAGCACTACAATGGGAAAGGCAAATGGCCCAACCTTGACAATCATGTCCTCAATTATGCCTGATGGATATTTAATGGAGTCATCAGCAAGTTGAAGACATATTCGGGTTGGTTTGACTTCTTCAGTCAACCCAAGCTTTCTGATAGTAGATGCAGGTATTAGGTTGATACTTGCTCCAAGGTCACATAGAGCTGTCTTAGTACAAGCACCCTCTAATGTGCATGGTATCATGAAGCTTTCTGGATCTTGAAGCTTTTCTGGTAAGCTTTTCAGAATGACTGCACTGCATTCTTCAGTGAAAAACACTTTTTCAGTTTCTCTCCAATCCTTCTTATGACTTAAGATCTCTTTCATGAACTTAGCATAAGAGGGTATTTGCTCAAGTGCCTCTGCAAACGGAATCTTTATCTCAAGAGTCCTGAGATAGTCTGCAATGTAGGCAAATTGTTTGTCCTGTTCCGCTTGGCGGAGTTTCTGAGGATAAGGCATCTTGGCTTTATATTCTTCAACCTTAGTTGCTGCAGGTTTATTCCCTATAGAAGTGGTTGGAGAAGCCTTCTTAGAGGGGTTATTATCAGCACTTACAGGTGTCTGATCCCTCATTGGCATTTGAACGCCAGAACTGGGTAAGGAATGGGCGTTTAACGCCAGCTTCCCACCCTTTTCTGGCGTTTGAAAGCCAGAACTGGGCAAGGAATGGGCGTTTAACGCCAACTTTTCTCCCTTTTCTGGCGTTTGAAAGCCTTATGGAGGACTCACTGTTTGAGTACAGATGTTAATTTCTAGCAACTGTATCTATGAGTTCTTGAGCCTCTTCAATTGTTTTTCTCATGTGTATAGATCCACCAGCCGAGTGATCTAGAGACATTTGAGCTCTTTCTGTAAGCCCATAGTAGAAGACGTCTAACTGTACCCACTCTGAAAACATTTTAGAGGGGCATTTTCTTAGCATCCCTCTGTACCTCTCCCAGGCATTATAAAAGGATTCATGATCCTCTTGTTTAAAGCCTTGGATGTCCAGCCTTAGCTGTGTCATCCTTTTTGGAGGGTAAAATTGATTCAGGAATTTGTCTGATAAATGTCTCCATGTTTTTATGCTTGCTGTGGGTTGATTATTTAACCACCTCTTAGCTTGATCTTTTACAGCAAATGGAAATAGTAATAATCTATAGACATCCTGATCCACTTCTTTATCACGTACTGTGTTAGTAATTTGTAAGAACTGTGCCAGAAACTCAGTAAGTTCTTCCTGTGGAAGACCAGAATACTGGCAATTTTGCTGCACCATGATAATGAGTTGAGGATTTAGCTCAAAACTGCTTGCTTTGATGGGAGGTATACAAATGCTACTCCCATATGCAGCTGTAATGGGGTTAGCATATGACCCCAGAGTCCTTCTGGACTGTTCACTTCCACTTAGGTCCATGATGGAGAAAGGGAGATGATGTGGATTGTAAATAAAATATATTTTTGTTTTTATTTTATTTTATTTAATTAAAAGAAACCGAATAAAATAAAGTAAAATAAATGGAAAATAAAATAATATTTCGAAAACAAAAAGAAAATAAAATAAAAGCAAATTGAAAACTAAATTAATTAATTAATTAAAAAGATTTTGAAATTAGCAATCAAAAAGATATGATTGAAAATTATTTTGAAAAAGATATGATTAAGAAGATGTGATTGCAATTTATTAAAAAAAAGATATGATTGAAAAGATATGATTGAAGAAATTAAAAAGATTTGATTTTTTTGAAAAAGATTTGAAAAGATCAATTTTTGAAATTAGAATTTTGACTTGATTAAAAAGAAGAGATATGATTTTGAAAATCTTTGACTACTTTAATGTTAAATTTCGAAAATTATGAGTAAAATAAGGAAAAGATATTTTTTTATTTTTAAATTTTAATGAGGAAAGAGAAAAACAACAAAACGACACTAAACTTAGAAATTTTAGATCAAAACAAAGAGAACAAACAAGAAAACTTAGAGTGTCAAGATGAACACCAAGAACACTTTGAAGATAAAGATGAACACCAAGAACAAATTTTTTTGAAAAATTTTTAGGTAAATAAGAGCACAAAAACACACCAAACTTAAAATTTTTAGAAAATCAAACAGAAATTTTCGAAAAATTAAAGGAAAACACAAAGAAGACACCAAACTTAAAATATGAAACTAAACTCAAATAAAAGACTCTAAACCAACAAAAATAAAATATTCCTAATCTAAGCAACAAGATAAACCGTCAGTTGTCCAAACTCAAACAATCCCCGGCAATGGCGCCAAAAACTTGGTGCACGAAATCACAATCACACTGTTGCAATTTTGCACAACTAACCAGCAAGTGCACTGGGTCGTCCAAGTAATACCTTACGTGATTAAGGGTCGATCCTACGGAGATTGTCGGCTTGAAGCAAGCTATGGTTATCTTGTAACTCTTAGTCAGGATATCAATAATTCTCAGATTTAATTGAAAAAAGTAAAAGAACATGAAATAAATACTTGTTATGCAGTAATGAAGAATAGGTTGAGGTTTTGGAGATGCTTTGTCTTCTGAATCTCTGCTTTCCTACTGTCTTCTTCTTCATGCACGCAAGGCCCCTTCCATGGCAAGCTTTATGTTGGGCATCACCGTTGTCAATGGCTACTTCCCGTCCTCTCAGTGAAAATGTTCCAAATGCGCTGTCACCGCACGGCTAATCATCTGTCAGTTCTCGACCATGTCAGAATAGGATCCATTGATCCTTTTGCGTCTGTCACTACGCCTAACACTCGCGAGTTTGAAGCTCGTCATAGTCATCCCTTCCCAGATCCTAATCAGAATACCACAGACAAGGTTTAGACGTTCTGGATCTCAGGAATGGCCGCCAATAATTCTAGCCTATACCATGATAGTTCCAATCTTAGATTAGAAACCCAAGTGATACACATTCAAGCTTGATTGCATGTAGAACGGAGATGGTTGTCAGGCACGCGTTCATAGGTGAGAATGATGATGATTGTCACAGATCATCACATTCATTAGGTTGAAGTGCAAATGAATATCTTAGAATAGAAGCAAGGGTGATAGAATGGAAAACAGTAGTAATTGCATTAATTCATGAAGAACAGCAGAGCTCCTCACCCCCAACAATGGGGTTTAGAGACTCATGCCGTAGAAGATACAATATGAAACGTGTAAAGTGTCATGAGGTACAAGATGAATCACTAAAAGTAGTTTTTATAGTAAACTAGTGACCTAGGGTTACAGAAAAGGAGTAAGCTAGGGTGTTTAGTGTAAAAATCTACTTCCGGGGCCCACTTGGTGTGTGAAAATGTGGGTTCGAGAACGTTAGTGACAATCACCTTTTTCACTAACGTTCCTAGCCCAAGATAGTTCACGTTAACTTCAACGTTAGTGGCACTAATGTGACCACTAACGTTGCCTCTAGGTCCATCGCAAGCGTTATTGGCGTTTACCTTTGCCAATAACGTTGCTCTTAGCCCCCCCTTTTCTCACATTAGAGTCCACGTTAGTATAACTAACGTGGCTCTTAACGTGGGCATGCCTTAGCCTCGAGAGCATTAGTGATACTTACCTTTGTCACTAACGCTCCAAACGCCCCTTCTCACGTTAGTGCCTCACGTTAATTGTCTTAACGTGGCCACTAACGTGGTGGTGATTGCCAACTCCAACGTTAGTGACAAAGGTGAGTGTCACTAATGTTGGCTCATCATTTCTTTCCTCCACGTTAGCTTTCACGTTAATACAATTAACGTGGCAACTAACGTGGCTCATAGTGGCTTAGTCCAATGTTAGTGACAAAGGTGAGTGTCACTAACGTTGGCGATTCCTTGCTCCTCCCACGTTAGAGTTCACGTTAATGTAGTTAACGTGACTCTTAACGTGGCCAATTGGGCTTAGTCCAACGTTAGTGACAAGGTGAGTGTCACTAACGTTGGCATTGTCTTCCCTTTCCACATTAGAGTTTACGTTAACTGAGTTAACGTGACTCTTAACATGGCTAATTACCAATTTGGAGCGTTAGTGGTATTCACTTTTACCACTAACGCTGGAGCTCCCTTTCTTTCCACGTTAACTACCACGTTAATGTGGTTAACGTGGCAATTAATGTGGGCCATGATGGTTTCGAAGGCGTTATTGGCAATCACTTTTCTCATTAACGTTTCAAGTTTATTCCGATTCCACGTTAGTGGTCACGTTAATTAGATTAACGTGGCTGCTATTGTAGCTCTTCCTTGCTTCTTTTGTCCTGAAATCAAGCAAATAAAGTGCATCAAAGCTCTAATCCAAGTTATGAGGCATGCATTATCCAATTTGTCATTCAATTCATGCATAATTCTCATAAAATCACATGAAATTCACAATGTTTGCTTGAATCAAGATGTAAGTGATTATCTACCCAAAACTTGCTTATTAACTAAGAAAATGCATGAAACTACCCTAAAACATTAAAGAAAAGGTCAATGAAACTGGCCAAAATGCCCTGGCATCACAACACCAAACTTAAAGCTTGCTTGTCCCTAAGCATGTACTGAAACATGAGAATGATGAATGAAATAACAAGAGAAATGAGTCATTATTGTGGAAGTCATGTCCTTGATTTTATGGGGTTTCATGCATAGCAACTTAGGTTCATTCCTTCATTGGCTTTCAGACCTTTACGATGCCCTAGAATACTCACTTGATTGCACCCTATGAGACTTTTATTCATTGATCCCTTTGTCTTTTCAGGGTTTGATTGTGTTCTTTAGACTAGGTGCTCTGTAAGGGGGCGACTCTTTAAGATAAGCTTTCAGCCAGCACTCCTGAACCAGTTGGTTCAAGGTGCTAGGTGTTAAGACACCCCTAAGGACTTACTCCCTCAAGTCTCTTTCCCCCATACATACACACCACAGGCATATGGTTTGTTATTTCTAGTGACATTAGACTAGCAAGCACAAACCTAAGCAATGAAAATACTAAAGACAGAATTGAAAATCCTAAACTACCATGGAAACATGTTCTATTTCATACATGATTTTTCTTATTTAAAACTTGAAAAAGATGGGACAAAGAGGGAACTCCACCACCTTTTACTCACGGGGGGTGCCCATGCTCTCCCTCTTGTTTGTCCTCTTTGTGTCTTTTATTGAACTTAAAGATGCAGGGGACAAAACATGCTTCTTGTCAAGTGAAAGTAAATACACAAGCACACACATAAACTACCCTATTTATTTTAAAAGAAGTTTGAATCTGTTTGAACTAAATGAACACTTTAACAAGACATCAATCAAAAGTATTTCTCAACAGCAAAGGTTAAGTATAGATGCAACCTATTGGTTTGCATTTCTTTTGTTCTTCTTTCTGCTGTGCCCAGAATTGATCTTTTCATCAACTCATACCATCCTTTTGCTTCCGGGGTGAGGTTACATCTCTTCAGATACTTATATTTGTTCTTGTCATCTCCTTCCCACTCTGAGTTCTCCATACAAATATCTCTCGCATTCTCATCATAATCCTGATCCTCATTCAATCTTTGTTGGTAACCCGGTTCACTAAAGCGGACTGACTTTAGTTTCAAGACTTTCTTGATTGCATCCGGGCTAAAGTCTACTTCCACCCCCCTCACATAGCTCTTGTATGTTGGGGGCTCACGCATGTCAAGCCTTGAGACATTTGCATAGAACTCTCTTATGATATTGGCATTGATTTGGGTGGCTGGTGATGCAAGTTCCTCCCACCTCCTCTTTCGAATTTTGTCCTTCATTTCTTGGCAACCATCATCCGGCAACAAGAGTGGAATTTCAGGATAGATCCTTTTCTCGTTCATCCATTCAATTTGCATTTGATGGTACCGAGACTTGAATCTCCATTGATCATATCCATGTGTGTCTTCCTCTACCATGGGGTCTTTCCCTTTTCTTCGTTTGGTTCTTGAGGAAGAGGCCATGATCACTTGGTTGGTTGAGTTTTGTGAGGTTAGAGAGAGTGTGAAGAATGTTGGAGAATTTGATGTGTGTTTGGAGCAAGAAGAAATTGAGACCGAACTTGTTATGACAAGAAACGATGAAGGGAAGTTTAAATGGTTGGAGTTTAAAGCAAGAGAAATGTTGAACAGAGCTTGTTATGTTGAAGAGTGATGAAGGGAATGAAGTTCCAAGGGTTAGAGTGATTCGGTCATGTGCATGGCTTGAAGGTGGTATGTTTTTAAATGAACAATGAAAGGTTAGGATGCAATTAGACTTATAGGAATCAAAGGTGTGCATGTAAGGATAAATGAAGACAAAACTTGCTTCTTCACTTGCTTTTGCCGTGATCATTCTCAAGGAGTGGCAGATTTCCTTTTTGAAGCATGTGATGAGATTTTGTCCTCATGCTATGCTTTCCTTTGTCTTGTCTCTTTCATTGAAGATTCTTTGACCACCTAGTCATCACCACAAGACAACATATATCAGTTTTGTTCAACCGTGGCAAGAATGTCCCTTTTATTAATATTATATGAATCATCAATTCTCATATCCATTTGAACTGTGACTCTCCTTGGAGGACACCAAACTTGATGTTTGGTCATGCATGAAGAAATTGTGTCTCTTCCTCCAATTAGTGAAATCCCAATGTCACTCTTAGTTAAATGTTTATAAGAATTGCTTTCATCCTAATTTTCTTTTTCTCTCTTTTTTCATGAAGGGTCAATTATGTCCCTAAATCGGTTCATCAAGTTTTGATGAACACCAAACTTGTTTTTTGTCAAAGGGTATATCACAATTGATGCCTTCATTACCGAATAAGAATTTTTCCATTTATAAGATTTTGGAAAACAACAATTGTATGATTATTGATGCATGAACTTCAAATTTTCATGAAGCTATGTGGACACCAAACTTAGTGTTTGGCCATATGCTTTGTCAAGACACTCCAAGCATGCAAAATGGAATTATTTATAACATTGGTTTAGTGTGCTTGAAGGCACACCAAACTTAGCATATATTTCAAAATAGTGCATGCAGTCAATTGACACGTTCATGAAAAGAGAAAAGAATTCATGCTCAAATGATCATAACTTATTGAATTTAAATTGACATGAATCTTAAAGCATGGGTTGCCTCCCATGGAGCGCTCTTTTATTGTCATTAGCTTGACATTGAGGCTTTCTTTTATGGTGGTTGGTGTTTGTAGAGCCTCAATTTGTCTCCCTTGACTGTGATCCTCTTCTTTGTTTTCTGGTGTTCAATTTCAGCATGCTCTAATGAGAGTATGTTGCTGACAGTGTAGTAGTCCTCGGTTTGTTGATTTGCCCCCAGCTGTTGATATATCAGTTGCACTTTGTCACCTTTGGAAAGCCCCTCTGTTGGAATCTTTCTGTTCTTCCAACCCCTTTTTGTTTTGTTTCTGCGTTTCATCTTTCCTTTTGTTGCTCTTTCTTTTCTGGCCGTAGGCTTTCCTTGGGGACCTCTCTTTTCAGTGGCTAATACTCTAATATCTTCTTGGGCTTTTAATATGGTTTCCCTTTCAAGCCAACTTATTTTCTTGTTGATAAGATCCTTCAGAAATTTGGAATATAGAGGCATTTGCTCAAGTGCTTCAGCCAAGGGAATATTGATTTCCAGCTTCTTAAAAATCTCAAGGAACTTGTGAAAATGCTGGTCTTTAACTTCTTTGTTGAACCTCTGGGGATAAGGCAGTGGAGGTGTGATGCTCTTTCCTATTTGTTGCTGTCCCTGGGTTACTTCCTTTGAGCTATGTGGCTGGTTGCTTTTCTCCTTGGGTTTCTCAGTGTTTTTGTTTGGCATCACAACTTTCTCCTTAACTCCATCTTATGAGCAAAGAAATATTGGTTGTTGGCCACCATATCAATGAGTTCTTGAGCTTCTTCTGTAGTTTTCATGAGTTGCAAGGAACCTCCAGCTGGATGATCCAAAGCTTCTTGGGATTTCAGTGTTAAGCCTTCATAGAAGTTCTGCAGCTTCTCCTACTCATTAAACATGGCAGGGGGACATTTCCTGATTAGAGCCTTGTACCTCTCCCATGCCTCATAAATGGGTTCAGCCTCCATTTGTGTAAATGTTTGTACCTCAGCCTTCAACCTTATAATCCTCTGAGGTGGGTAAAATTTGGCAAGAAACTTGTTACCAAATCATCCCAGTTGTTGATGCTGTCCCTTGGAAAAGATTCCAACCATTGAGTGGCCTTGTCCCTGAGAAAAAATGGGAATAGCATCAGTTTGTAACTGTCAGGAGGCACTCCATTAGTTTTGACAGTGTTGCATATCCTCAAGAAAGTGGACAAATGTTGGTGTGGGTCTTCAAGTGGTCCTCCACCAAAAGAGCAATTGTTCTGAACCAAAGTGATGAGTTGTGGCTTGAGTTCAAAATTGTTAGCATTGACATTTGGAGCCAAGATGCTGCTCCTACAATGTCTAGGATTTGCAAAGGTATAGGAAGCCAAAACTCTCCTCTGGGGTGGGTTGTCATTGTTGTTGTCTGCTCCACCTGGTGGATTGGTTGAATGTTCCTCCATCTCTTGGAATTCTTCATCTAATTCCTCTTCTCCAACAATGTTTTTCCCTCTTTCAGCTCTTCTTAACCTCCTGAGAGTTCTTTCGTCTTGTTCATGAAAATTGGGTGTGGTTCTTCTTGTACCTGACATACAAGCAGAGCATGAGAAATACACAAAACCAGTGACACTTCAATCTACTGCTAGTGGACTTACTCCCTCAAGTCTCTTTCCCCCATACATACACACCACAGGCATATGGTTTGTTATTTCCTTCTTGAGACCTTGGTGTCCAGCACCTCTTTGGGTTACTAAGTGCTCTGTAGCAAGGGTTACTCTTGATAGTGGACTTTTAGCTGATAATCCCGGGTTAGTTAACCCAAGTTACTAAGTGATCTAAACTACCATGGAAACATGTTCTATTTCATACATGATTTTTCTTATTTAAAACTTGAAAAAGATGGGACAAAGAGGGAATTCCACCACCTTTTACTCACGGGGGGTGCCCATGCTCTCCCTCTTGTTTGTCCTCTTTGTCTTCACCTATCATTAATCAACCAAACACATCAAAGCTATGCTTAAAATCATGAGATATTCATTCTTTCATAATATGTGACAATTATAGCATAAAACCTCATGAAATAGCATGAATTCATACATGGTTGATTAATTCAAAGGAAACATGAAAATCTACCTAATTGGCTTGCTTGTAGCTCAAGAAAGTGCATAATTCTAATGAAAACAAAAGAAAAAGGCTAGTTAAAATAGGCTAAGATGACTTGTCATCAGTGTCCACTTGTGTTTCCTTGAATCCGCGCCAGTCTGGCTTTTTTCCAATCCTTAAGTGCCTTCCTTACTGATTCATGACTCTTTTCTACCCTCTCTCTTTCTTCTCGCGCTAAGTCATCTTTCACCTCTTCATATCTTGTGATTCCTGGATGCAATATAGGCAGTTGTCCAACTAAGTACCCGAACCTGGCTTGAGTGTTCACATGATGTCTAGTCTCATTCATGTAAACTCCCTCTGTGAATGCTCTGTATTTGTCAAAGAGTTCTGCCTGTTCCAATTGTTTCCGATGCATTTTATGTATGTGTGCACCTTGATGTGCTTGGATGTTAATTAGCTTTTGGATGGCTTCTTGTTGTTGATCCTGCCTCTGCTCTATCCTATGGAAGGATTCACCCCATTATTTCCCTTGTTCCAGTTGCTGTTCCATTATTTGCTTTTGCCACTCCCCCTGTTGATTCATCCATCTAGAGAGTGATTCTTCTTGACGGTCCATCAACTGTAGTTGAAGCTCTTTCTGTGCCCCTTGATTTTCCAAGTATTTTCTAGATAAGCCATCAATGGCTTCCTGTAGTTGGTGCATGTCTAGAGGGGCTTGCTCCTCTAGGTTTTGTCCTTCTACCACTTGTTGGGCTGGCCTCTTTCTTGGCTTTCATTGAGGTAGGGGAGGTGCAACAGCATGCATCCGTCGAACAGTAATTGGGATGCCTACTTTTATCCACTCGGGGTTCTCATCCTCGAACACCACCCCAGCCCTGTCACACAGACGAAAAATAGTGCAGGGGTAGCCTAACCTTCCTCCAGAGTCGCTTTTCTCAGCCATCTTCCTAATACCTTGGGCTATGAGTTCATGAACCTTAATCTCTCCTCCTTTAAGTATACATTGCACCATTGTTGCTCTCTTAAGATTCATCTCTGAGTTATTCCCGGCAGGAAGGATGGATCTCCTTACAATTTCGAACCACCCCTTTGCTTCAGGAGTGAGGTCCCCTCTCTTAATGAACTTGGGCTTACCTTGAGGGTCTCGTACCTAATCAGCTCCTTGTACGCAAATATCTTGCACAATCTGGTCATAGTTGGGACTGCTATCTATTTTGGAGTGATAGCTTTCTTCTGCAAATGGTATGGTTCGTAGTTTCAACGCCTTCATGATGCTCATGGGACTGAAATCCACGGTCACCCCTCTTACAAAGCTTATATAGGATTCATCGGCCTTATCATACCTGACTGCATTTGCATAAAACTCTCTTACAAGAGTTGTGTTTACTTTTATGATCGGATCAGTGAGGAGCTCCCATCTCCTCTTTTCCACCTTCTCTGTGATTTCGGGACACTCAATTTTTCTGACTTGAAAGCCCAGCTCATATATGATCTCCTTATCAACCATCCATCCGAATTGTAATGCATGGTGAAAGGTTCTAAATTTCTTCTCATCGAAAGGGCGTTGCTCTATAGGCTCCTTCCCCTTTCTTCTTTTAGAGCTTGACGATGCCATGAATAAGAGTTGGTATGTAAAGGTGGTGAGGAGTATGAGTTGCTGGTGAAATTCGGCCGGTTAAGATGGGGTGTAGTGAAGGGAGTGAATGATAGTGTTTTTGATGGGGTAAGAGGAGTTAGGTGTCGAAAGTGGGGAGTACAAAGAATGGGAATTGGAATGTGAAGGGAGTATGGAATAAGGACCACTTATATTGGGAGGTGGTGAGTAAATGAAAGGTGTGGATTGATGGAGTGGGTGTATGATGAATGGATGGGGTTTAGCATGGGATGAGCACAAGGATCATCACTTTTATGATGGGGTTGGTTCAGTTTCCAAGCGTGTTCTTCTTCCAATGTTGCATGGCAACATTTCCCAATGCATTCCCCTTGAAGACACGTGTATAGTCCTCTTCTTTTGAAGTGGCTGAACCCTTCCTCCTTCAATTATCCCATCAATTTTCCTACAAAACAAAAGAAATGTGATTAATGAATTTGTGGATAGTAGCAGCAAAATTTAAAAGGAAAGAATAACTACTTTTTAAAATTTTTGTTTCTAAATGGTAAGTGCTATTCATGAATACAAACCAACTGACTAATTAACTGTCCATGTATGCAACATTGGTGACACCAAACTTAGTTTGTGGCACTGTGGTGTAAAAAGTTTTGTTCAAGGATCTAAGAGTAATATGATATGAATTGCATTTATGCTTTCTTAGTATGCCTTGAACACCAAACTTGTTCTTCACTATGTGCTGCATAAAAAGATTCATTCAAGTATGTGCCAAAGTTGATTTGGAATTCATGAGCCTTGCATTATTAACTACTTTAAAAGCATATAAAACATGGGTTACCTCCCATGAAGCGCTTCTTTAGCGTCACTAGCTTGACGTTCTGCCTTTGTCAGGGTGGTTGGTAATGCTTCAAATCTTCCCCCCTCGCAGTAAATCTATCTCCATTGGCTTCATCAAGGATCTCCACATGTTCTAAGGAGAGAATCCTGTTGATGGTGAAAACTTTAGGTAGCTGAGATGGGATGGTGGGGAGATAAGGTGGGATAACTGAAAAATAAGCTGAGATCACTTTATCCCCTAGAGAGAAGTCCTCTGTAGGGATCTTCTTGTTCCTCCACCTCCTTGGTGCCTTCTTCTTTGTTCCTTTTGATGTTGCCCTGCTCTTTGTGACCTCTTTTTCCAAAGAAGTTTTGTTGCTGGTCTCATATGACTCTGGTGGTTTAGGTTCCTCCTGGTTTTCCTTTTGCTGTGACAACTGCTGACTGTCTTGTTCATCAACCAAAGGGATTCCCAGGTGTACAGCTTGTGCTTCAATGCTTGTTTCTTTCACCAGTGCTTTGTCGTGCTCTCCCCTTGGTTCCTTGCTTTCCTAATCTGCTTCTTGTGAGGGTTTGAAGACATTGAATGTGAGTTGTTCGTCATGTATCCTCAGTATTAGCTCTCCTCGCTCCACATCTATGAGCGCTCTGGCTGTAGCTAGGAATGGTCTTTCCAATATGATTGGATGAAGGTGACTCTCTTCTATTTCCAATATGACAAAGTCTGTGGGAAGGAAGTAGTTCCCAACCTTTACCAACACGTTTTCAACCACTCCTACTGCTTGTTTTTGAGTTTTGTCAGCCAGCCTGATGACTACGTCTGTGGGCATTAGCTCATTGATCTGCAGCTTCTTCATAAGGGATAAAGGCATTAAGTTGATGCTTGCTCCCAGGTCACAAAGTCCTTTATCAAACATTGTTTCTCCTATGGCACAGGGGATGTGAAAACTCCCTGGGTCCTTCCTTTTTATAGGCAACTCTGGTTGAATGAGAGCACTGCACTCCTTATTCATCACTATTGTTTGTCTTCCTTTGAGTGAGCTTTTCCTGGTCAGCAGCTCTTTCATATACTTAATGTACGAGGGCATTTGTTGGAGAGCCTTGATGAATGGTATGTTTACATGGAGATATGCAAACATATCAAGGAACTTTGAGTATATTCTCTTTTCCACACCATCCTTGAGTCTTTGGGGAAAAGGTGCATAGAGTTTCAGCATCTCCTTCTGTGTAATTTTGGTTTCTTGGTGACCCTCTTCCTGCTTCTCTGCTGAAGTATCTCCAGAGTGTTCGAAGGGTTTGTTCAGCTCTTCCTAAGTCCCCTTATCACTTATAGTGACCATCTTCCAGTCTTCTGATGACAAGTCATCTTAGCCTAGTTTCACTAGCCTTTTTCTTTTGTTTTCAATTGAATTATGCACTTTCTTGAGCCATAAGCAAGCCAATTGGGTAGATTTTCATGCTTCCTTCGATTTAATCAACCATAGATGAATTAATGCAATTTCATGAGGTTTTATGCTATAATTATCACATATTATGAAAGAATGAATATCTCATGATTTTGAGCATAGCTTTGATGTGTTTGGTTGATTAATGATAGGTGAAGAAAGCTTGGAGAAAGGTTGAAGCAAGAAGGAATGGCTAGGAGGAAGAGAGGACAAAACGTTTGAGCAAAAGTTTGCCTCAAACTTTAGCTCAAACTTTTGGATTAATTGAAAACGAACCAGGGAGCAAAAAGCTTGACCAAAAGTTTGCCTCAAACTTTTGGGCAAAAAGCTTGAGCAAAAGTTTGCCTTAAACTTTTTGGCAAACTTTTGGCATCACAAATCAACACCCTAGAGAACAAAAGTTTGCGCCAACGTTTGCCTCAAACTTTTTGGCAAACGTTGGCGCATGAACAACACACCCTGGAGAGCAAAAGTTTGCGCCAACGTTTGCCTCTAACTTTTTGGCAAACGTTGGCGCCATGAGTGTGCAAGGGGAGGCCAACGTTTGAGCAAAAGTTTGACCCCAAACTTTTGCCCAAACGTTGGTATCAGCAAAATGGGGTGGCTGATGTGAAAAGATTGAGTAAAAGTTTGCCTCAAACTTTTACTCAAACTTTTACTCAAGCTTTCATGATTCCAAACCCGGTTCACTTCGGTTCTTCTCCAAACTCCAAGAGCAATCAACCAAGGCCTCTATCAACCCAATTCCATCAAGAGCAAAGGCCCAATTGAAGGCTTGAAGACCATTTGAAGAAAGTGTATAAATAGCATAGGATTTAAGTTTTTCGGAGAGCTTTCCTTGGAGTTTTCATAGAGAGTTTTCGGGGAGCTTTTGGTATTGAGTGAATTTTAATTTCTAAGTCTCGGGGAAGGAGAATTGAATTCCCTTCCTCTTAGTTTTCTTGCTTTCAATTTCAATTACAATTGTCTTGGATCTTGGGTTGGAGAATTGAAGGAAATCTGTTTCAATCTCACCTTGGGATCTTGTTTAATTCTCTGCTTAATTAAATTTCAGTTTCGGTTAATTGCTTCTTCATCTACTTTCTTTGCAATTTACATTTCCTTTGCAATTGTTCTTGTTGGATCTAGGAAGGCATTGAGATCTAGACTTGATTATCTAGTCTCTTGAGTCCTGAGATCTGGATTTCCCATTTTCAATTCACTGTTTACTGCTTTCAAGCTCATTTACATTTCTGTTTTAAGATCCGGTTCAATTCAAGTCATCCTTTACTTCTCTGCTTGTTGCAATTTTACTTTTCCTTGTTTAATTTCTGCAAATCCAATTCCCAATTCCCTTTACAATTCAAGCCATTTACATTTCTTGTACTTTAAGATTCTGCAATTTACATTTCTTGCGTTCTAAGTTTCTGCCATTTAATTTCTTGTTCTTTAAGATTCAGCACTTTAAATTTCAGTTCTCTTTAAATTCAATGCAATTTACCCATTCCCTTTACTTTCCATGCAATCTAAATTCTGCAAATCACAAATCACTCAACCAAATCTTGATTCGCTTGACTAAATCAACCACTAAACTAAAATTGCTCAATCCTTCAATCCCTGTGGGATCGACCTCACTCCCGTGAGTTATTATTACTTGATGCGACCCGGTGCACTTGCCGGTTAGATTTGTGTGTTTGGAATTCGTTTTCCAAAATTACACATCATCTTCCCATCTTACTTTCTTTGCTTCACCTCTCGGGTTTTTCTCTGTGTCACTTGGGAAGCTGTCAGTAGGTTTGGGAATCTTCTCAGAGAGGTATCCCACTTGAAATTCTAGCCTCTTAATGGTGTCTCCCTGGTTTTTGATATTAGCTCGCACCTCCTCCTTGAACATCTTGTTCTCTTGGAGTTCCTTACATATGCCTTCAAGTAGGGTCTCAATCCTTGAGAGTCTATCTTCGAATGATGGTGAGCTGGAGTTGGAGGGATGAGAATGGCCATTTTGGTTTTGATATGGATGTTGAGAGGTGTTGTTAGGTGGGTGTTGATATGATCTCTGTGTGGAATGTTGGTGAGTTGCATTGTTGTTGGGGTTGTGACGTCTCTGATCTTGGCCTTGATATTGTTGATTTCCCCACCCAAAGTTTGGGTGGTTCCTCCAACCAGGATTGTAAGTTTTGGAGTATGGATAATGGGTCTGAATAAGTGAGTTTCCAATGTAGTTGGCTTGTTCCTGTTCACCCTCTGCTTCTGCATTCACTCCTTCTTGGGTTGCTGATGAGGTGGTGATTGCTGCTACTTGGTTCCTCTCCATCTTCTTGGTAAGATCGGCCAGCTACTTGGTGATCATCTTGTTCTGGGCCAGCAGTGCATCCACGTTGTTTAACTCCATCACTCCTCTAGTATTGTCTCTTTCAGAAGCATAGAAGTAATCATTCTCAGCTACAGTCTCAATAAAATCTATGGCTTCTTCAATGGTCTTCTTCTTATTCAAAGATCCCCAGATGAGTGGTCTACTGCTTTCTTTGATTCATAAGAAAGACCTTCATAGAAAATGTGTAACTGCACCCATTCATTGAACATATCTGGCAGGCACCTTCTTGTCAAGTCCTTAAACCTCTCCCATGCTTCATAGAGAGTTTCACCATCTTGTTGCCTGAAGGTTTGTACCTCAGCTCTCAACCTGTTGATTCTTTGAGGAGGATAGAATCTCACCAAGAATTTGTTCACCACATCTTCCCAGGTTGTTAAACTCTCTTTCAGGAAGGATTCCAGCTATTTAGATGCTTTGTCCTTGAGTGAGAAGGGAAACAGAAGTAGTTTGTAGGTGTCAGGATGAACACCATTAGACTTCACAGTATCACATATCCTCAGGAATGTGGTGAGATGTTGATTGGAATCTTCTTGGACACTTCCTCCGAATGAACAGTTGTTCTGAACAAGGGTGATGAGCTGTGGCTTTAGTTCAAAGTTATTGGCATGTATGGTTGGCTTTTAGATGCTACTTCCATAGTTTCCTGGGTTTGGATTGATATAAGAGCCTAGAACTCTTCTTTCTTGTCCAGCATGATGCACTAGTCCTTCTCTGCCATGGTTGTGAGCCTCTTCTTCATGATGGTTCTCCATATTCTCATCCATGTTTGGTTCAAAATACTCCTCCTCTTCCTCAGCACTACTAATTCTCTTTCTTCTTGCTTCCCTCCTTAGTCTAAGGAAGGTTCTCTCAGGTTCAGAATCAAAGGAAGTTGAAGCCCCGCATCATCTACCTGTCATACAACCAACAAAGTACAAGCAAAAAGGGAGATAGAGAATATTCTTGTTAAAAATGCTGTTAGTGTGAGTGATGTAATATATCAAACAGTTAGTGGGTTAGTGAACTGAATTGTAATAAATAAGAGAACACCACAAACGGGTAGGGGTAAAGGGAAGAAAATAACTAAAACTGAAAGTAAATCACTTAAACAGAAATTAAATCAAACAAAAAAAATGCTCAATCTAGTTATCCACTAATTTAATCATTATTGATACAAAATCAATCCCCAGCAACGGCGCCATAAACTTGATGCACGGAAACTTGTCTCTCAACAAATTTCCCTCGGCAAGTATACCGAATTGTCGTTAAGTAAAAACTCACAATAGAGTGAGGTCGAATCCCACAGGGATTGATTGGTCAAGCAACTTTAAACGGAGGAATGTTCTAGTTGAGCTAAGCAGAAGTTGATTTGAGAGTTGCAGAAAATTAAATGGCGAAAAAGTAAATAGCAGAAATTGTAAATGCTGGAAATAAAGAACTGAATATAAATGACAGAAAATAAATCGCAGAATCTTAAATGGGAAATGGGGAATTCAGCATAAAAGTAGATGGCAGAAAATAAAGAGAATGGGTAAGATCAGAAATGGGGAATTCATTGGGCTCAGGAGATGTTGCATTCTCCGGATCAAGTTCATTTTCATCTCTTCTTCAATCAATGCATTCATTGATCTCCTTGGCAATCTTAAGTGATTGAATTCCAATTCTTTGGTAATTCAATCTCTCAAATCTTGATCAATAGCCAATTCCTTGGTCTAATTGCTCATGAGAAGAGATGAAGTGTGGTCACTGATTATACCACATGTATTTCCAAATAAAAATGTTGGTAGGATTATATGTCACTATATCCATCCAAACCCCAATTTGGTCCAACATGAGAAAGCATTTCTAGCATGATCTCTTTATTCCTCTTCCAAGGTTCTGAAGAGATCCAAGTATGAATAGCTTCTTTTCCAAGACAACTACCCAATTGGATGAAGATTGAAAGCTTTCTAGTAAAATCAAGAGAAAAGAAAGAAGAAGAATAATGAAAACTATTATTGATCCATCAAATTACAACAGAGCTCCCTAACCTAATGAAAGGGGTTTAGTTGTTCATAGCTTTGGGAATGGAAAGCAAAGATGGAAAATACATTCTGAAAGTAAAACTAGAAGTTGCAGAGAAAGTAAAATTATACAGAGAGTGGTTCTCTCAATCCAAAAGCTCTTCTCTAGTTCAAAACTACTCCTATATATACTACTCTTCTGATCTTCTAGTTGGCTCTTCAAGTCTTGGATATGGGCCTTTGGATCTTAGGTTGAAGCAGTTACAGTCTTCAGTGGGCTCAGCTTTACTTGCAGAGAAAGTGTGAAGTAGGCATGGACTTTAGCTAGGACGTTAGTGGCGTTAACGTTAAGTGAAAATGTGGGTTCGAGAACGTTAGTGACAATCACCTTTTTCACTAACGTTCCTAGCCCAAGATGGTTCACGTTAACTTCAACGTTAGTGGCACTAACGTGACCACTAACGTTGCCTCTAGGTCCATCGCAAGCGTTATTGGCGTTTACCTTTGCAAATAGCGTTGCTCTTAGCCCCCCTTTTCTCACGTTAGAGTCCACGTTAGTATAACTAACGTGGCTCTTAACGTGGGCATGCCTTAGCCACGAGAGCGTTAGTGACACTTACCTTTGTCACTAACGCTCCAAACGCCCCTTCTCACGTTAGTGCCTCACGTTAATTGTCTTAACGTGGCCACTAACGTGGTGGTGATTGCCATCTCCAACGTTAGTGACAAAGGTGAGTGTCACTAATGTTGGCTCATTATTTCTTTCCTCCATGTTAATACAATTAACGTGGCAACTAACGTGGCTCATAGTGGCTTAGTCCAACGTTAGTGACAAAAGTGAGTGTCACTAACGTTGGCGATTCCTTGCTCCTCCCACGTTAGAGTTCACGTTAATGTAGTTAACGTGACTCTTAACGTGGCCAATTGGGCTTAGTCCAACGTTAGTACAAAGGTGAGTGTCACTAACGTTGGCATTGTCTTCCCTTTCCACGTTAGAGTTTACGTTAACTGAGTTAACGTGACTCTTAACGTGGCTAATTGCCAATTTGGAGCGTTAGTGGTATTCACTTTTACCACTAACGCTGGAGCTCCCTTTCTCTCCACGTTAACTACCACGTTAATGTGGTTAACGTGGCAATTAACGTGGGCCATGATGGTTTCGAAGGCGTTATTGGCAATCAACTTTCTCATTAACGTTGCAAGTTTATTCCCATTCCACGTTAGTGGTCACGTTAATTAGATTAATGTGGCTGCTATTGTAGTTCTTCCTTGCTTCCTTTGTCCTGAAATCAAGCAAATAAAGTGCATTAAAGCTCTAATCCAAGTTATGAGGCATGCATTATCCAATTCGTCATTCAATTCATGCATAATTCTCATAAAATCACATGAAATTCACAATGGTTGCTTGAATCAAGATGTAAGTGATTATCTACCCAAAACTTGCTTATTAACTAAGAAAATGCATGAAACTACCCTAAAACAGTAAAGAAAAGGTCAGTGAAACTGGCCAAAATACCCTGGCATCAAAAACTAAACCAAAATTTAGTGAAAAAGCATAGAAAAATAGGCTATGATGCCCTGGCATCACAACACCAAACTTAAATCTTGCTTGTCCTCAAGCAAGAAGAGAATCATGCAATAAAGTGTGACAATCCAAGGTAAGAAGAGTAGCAGTGTAATGTTCATAGTTGGCTAGTTTTCTATGTATGCAACAATCACAAAAGAGATTCACATAATTAATGCCTCTATTTAGCTCATTTTATGAAATTTTTTTTCTTTAGGTTTCTTCCTTGAACAAACTTTTCATTCTGCTTATGGCTTATTCTTTTTGGGTGCTTTGCACCATGAGTTATATGCAAAGCTACGACTCTAAATGCGTTGTTTTCAAGTATTACCACTTGATACATAAGCACCACAAGCATTTAATTAGAGGACTTTTTTAGCTCATTTTGTTTCTTATCTTCTTGACTCTCTAATCATTGATGCTTAGAGCCTTGAGCTTTGAGGGAGTGCTTTTGCACTTGAGCCTAACCTTGACTCTAAGTGTTTTGTTTTCAAGCTTTTTGCTTGATACATAAACACCACAAGTACTTAACAATTAAATTGTTATTGGTACTCAGAGTCTTCAGCTTTCTCATACTCTCCCTTCTCATTTTCTTGCCTTAAATGCATTTGCTTCTTCAAGGTTTTCATGATTTCAAAAATTTCATAAAATAACCTAGATGAAAACTTCAATTCACAAATTCAAATGCAATTGAGCAACAATAGTCATGCTAGCTTCCCAATACTTATAAGCTCATGCTAACTTCTTCTTTAAGGACCTTGGTTGTTTATGATCATGAAACTAAATTGCTTTGGACTCACAAAAATTCAAGATGGTAATCATAAAGTCACAGCAATATGTTACAAGTCAAAACATCAAACTATGCTTATTCACAAGGAGCAATCACACATACATACATACAAAGAAGATAGAAGACAATTATACAATTTACAATAATGGAAATGAATAAGAGGAAAAGGAACTTTACCACCTTGTAGTTTATCTTCATTATTGTTGTCCTTCACCTCTTATTCTTCCCCTTCCCACACCAATTTAAGATGATTGCTTGTCTTCAAGCAACGAATAAGACAGTGGTGGTGGGATTCATGATGGGTCATGAATGTCTTACACACTTAAATGTGAGTGATGTATGTGGTTAAGCAAGCAAAAATTAAAGATAACACTGCAGTCCTAAGAAGCAAAGGCATTATGATTAAACAAACAAGTGATGTTGCTGGATACATTGCTTAAAAAAAATGAGTGGCACACTAAACTTAGTGTGACACTTTCTCTTAGAATTGATGCAAGTATCCAAAAAGATTGGAAAACGGATTGTTGCAAGGCAACACCAAACTTAGAATGTAACCATATATGCCAATTTTATTTGAAAGAAAGCTAAATAAAAGAAACTGTTCTATGTGTTAATAACACAACCACCAAGAGCTAGAGGTGTCACAACAAGGGCTTCTTGGTGAGGCATTAGCACAAACAGTCAAATAGCATAAAAAATAAAAGACAAAAGCAAGTAAATGAACAGAGAGAAAATGTCTAATCTAGGTAACCAACCAACCGGTAGTTTGTTAATCACGATTAATCCCCGACAATGGCGCCATAAACTTGATTCACGAAAATTTTCCTCTCAACAAACTTTCTACCGGCAAGTGCACCGGATTGTCGTCAAGTAAAAACTCACTGTAGAGTGAGGTCGAATCCCACAGAGATTGGTAGAGTGAGCAATTTTAATTGGAGAAATATGCTAGTTGAGCTAAATCGAAATTGAAATTGGGATTTGATGAGCGGATAATTTATACGCTTTTTGGCATTGTTTTTAGTATGTTTTAGTTAGTTTTTATTATGTTTTTGTTAGTTTTTATTTAAAAATCACATTTCTGGACTTTACTATGAGTTTGTGTATTTTTCTGTGATTTCAAGTATTTTCTGGCTGAAATTGAGGGACCTGAGCAAAAATCTGATTCAGAGGCTGAAAAAGGACTACGGATGCTATTGGATTCTGACCTCCCTGCACTCGAAGTAAATTTTCTAGAGCTACAGAAGCCCAATTGGCGCGCTCTCAATTGCGTTGGAAAGTAGACATCCTGAGCTTTCCAGCAATATATAATAGTCCATACTTTTTCCAAGATTTGATGGCCCAAACCGGCGTTCTAAGTCAGCTTAAGAATTCTGGCATCAAAACGCCAGAACTGGCACAAAAGCTGGAGTTAAACGCCCAAACTGGCACAAAAGCTGGCGTTTAACTCCAAGAAAAGTCTCTACATGTGAAAGCTTCAATGCTCAGCCCAAGCACACACCAAGTGGGCCCGGAGGAAGATTTCTGCATTAATTACTTATTTCTGTAAACCCTAGGCTACTAGTTCTCTATAAATAGGACCTTTTACTATTGTATTTTCATCTTGGTTCTTCGGGTCCCTCTCTAGGGCCGAAGCCAATGACCACCATTATCATTTTTGTATTTTCAATGGTGGAGTTTCTACACACCATAGATTAAGGTGTGGAGCTCTGCTGTTCTTCATGAATTAATACAATTACTATTGTTCTTCTATTCAATTCACGCCTACTTCTTCTCTAAGATATTCATTCGTTCTTCAACTCGATGAATGTGATGATCCGTGATGATCATCATCATTCTCACCTATGAACATGTGCCTGACAACCACCTCTGTTCTACTAGCAATGGCTTGAATGCGTATCTCTTGGGTTTCTAATATAAGATTGGAACCTTCGTGGTATAGGCTAGAATTATTGGCGGTCATTCTTGAGATCCGGAAAGTCTAAACCTTGTCTGTGGTATTCCGAGTAGGATCTGGGAAGGGATGACTGTGACGAGCTTCAAACTCGCGAGTGTTGGGCATGTGACAGACGCAAAAGGATCAATGGATCCTATTCCAACATGATCGAGAACCGACAAATGATTAGCCGTGCGGTGACAGCGTGCGTAGAACATTTTCACTGAGAGGACGGGAAGTAGCCATTGATAACGGTGATGCCCAACATAAAGCTTGCCATGGAATGGAGTATGAATGATTGCAAGAAGGCAATAGAAAAGCAGAGGTTCAGGAGGAACAAAGCATCTTCATACGCTTATCTGAAATTCCTACCAATGAATTACATAAGTATCTCTATCTCTATATTTATTTTATGTTTTATTCATCTTTTAATTATCAACCCTCCATAACCATTTGAATCCGCCTGACTGAGATTTACAAGATGACCATAGCTTGCTTCAAGCCGACAGTCTCCATGGGATCGACCCTTACTCATGTAAGGTATTACTTGGACGACCCAGTGCACTTGCTGGTTAGTTGTGCGGAATTGTGACCATGTGTGATTCACGTTTGAGAGCTCCAAGTCTTTGGCGCCATTGTTGATGCATGTCTAGTCCTAGTGCAGGTAATGAGCTCATTTGTGGGTTACATACCCGCTCCCGACATTACCCAGAGTCCTTTGACCAGGTAAGGCTTCCCTGTTGGCAACACCCATCGCAAGAGTCCTTTAACTTGCGGGGCAAACCACTACAAGAGTTCTTTGACTTGCAGGGCGGAGCTAGTCTGCCCAACACACTCACTGTAAGAGTCCTTTGAGTTACAGGAGCATATGCTAGTTATGTATTTTCTCGATACCTCTGTAAGAGTCCTCTGACTTACAGAATAGCATTATAGCTAAGTATCCCAGGGAAGCGCTCTTAGTGGTCGTACCACCATCTATCTGGCTGCCTTCATGCAGCAGATCATTACATAATCATTCTTATTATCATTATTCATTATCATTCTCATTATTCATCATTACTTTCACATTCTTATGCAGTACCACTTTCTTTCTCTATTCAATCATACTATACAAACTTTACATCTTTCACTTTTGTAATATCTTGGCTCAAGCCATTTCTCTTTACCATTCGTTCATAAAAATCTCAATCATCAATTTAGTTCATAATCTCTACTATGGCAATCTTGAGTCAAGCCAACTTTAAAACTATCTTTCATTCTAGTTCTCTATCAAAGACTCAAGAAAATCATTTATTTTTAAATTCATTAAACACTTTTCAAAACATAACCTTTCATTAGAAGTAATCAAATAAAACTCTTTCTCAAGTTTACTAACTTCACAAAGATTCTAAAATCATCTCTCTTACTATTCAAATTCAAATATTATTATTTCACCAAATTTCTAAAAAGGTAATCCTTTATTTCAAGCCCAAAACATAACTCTTTCTATATTTAATCAAATTCAAAACATAATTTCTTTCTTAAATAATTCAAGTTCGAAACATAAACCCTTCCTTGGTAATTCAAATTCAAAATATTATAATTCTTTTCTTAACTAAATAAAATTGTTTTCATAATAAATTCAGGCCATACATAATACTTTAATCAATAGATAAAACTTAAATAACATAACTTTCCAAATCCAAACCTTCTAAAATAACTTTTTCAAGTAAAACCTCAGATTTTACAAAATTCCGGCAGCACCTCCCCTAAAACTCAGACTTTGCCACCCTTACGGGTTCTCTCTTTCTCAACAAATCACCAGCCTTTTTTTCAATAATTTTCAAACAGACAATTCTCAATCAATCAGATATTCGTATTTCATAATAATTAGCAAATCAATCATACTCCACAATTTCTGCTAATCCATCAATCCAATCTCACCATTTCATACTTACTTTTTACTTATCATAAAATCCTTTCAAAATTAAACACAATCAACTAGTAATCCCAAAAAAATCAGCCTTTCATAATTTTAATTAATGCCATTTACTCTTTAGCAAAGTTACTATTTTGTTTTAAAAGTCAGACTTGAAGAGAATGATTTGGTAATCAAACTTCAATCTTTTAACAGTTCTCAATCTTAATTCTAATTAATCATGACTCAACTTTAACAATCATCAAAGCCAATTCCAATCAGTCACAAGTTAATTTCACAGCCATTCCGATACATCAGATAACCAAAAATAACAAGAAGCACTTACTCTCAATAACCAGTATACAGCCACACAACTCAACTAATTCAGTATAATCACATAGAACCAGAACTTTTCAACAATTCCATCAAGATCAGAGAAAACAATATCAATTACAACTTCAAACACTCACAACAAAGCCCAAAGACATTCACAGCCATAACCTGAATTCAATAATCCAAATTTCACAACCTCAAACCAAGCTTATTTCTATCAATTAGTCTCTCATAACAACAAAACCAATTACATTCACAGCAGCAATCCAAACTAAATTCATCAATTATCCATTCAACAGCTGTTCAACAATTAACTCGGCATATTTCAGTTTAATAAGTTACACTAAATTAATCATTATTCACAACAGCATCTAAGTTCAATCATAGCTCAGAATATTCACAACGACTAACTAATTTCAAATACATTTCAAGTAATTCATATTAATTAAGAAATTCTCAACCATTGTTAACCATTTACACTTATCCAATAACTTTCTAGGCATTCTAAATTAAAAACGTTAAATCCCCTACCTCAGTTAGTTGAAACTCGCAAAAATCACTAAACGCAGCTGCTCCATTAACAGTTTCCAGCACCTATTTCCATGGCAGCAACAATGACAAGGTTAAACGCTTCTTCTCCTCTCCGATCTGGGATTCCAGAAGTAGCAGCCATTTTCAAATAGGGCCAGCAGCAACGTGAGGTGGTCATGGCAGCAATCAGAAACGGTGAATTCAAATAGGATAACAGTAAAAATTCTAGAAACTCCATGCTAACTCAAATTGAAGCAAGAGCCAGAATGCCTTACCTCAATTAGACAATAATAATAGAATGAGGAAACAGCGGCAGCAGGAACGGCAGCCCAGGGGTGACGGCGACGCGGCTCCACCACCAGTGACCAAGAAGCACGGCAGAGGCGTTTACCCCACTCAACGGCGTTCTCTCCCTCAACTGGCCTTCTTCCACCCATGAGCTCCTCTCTCAGCGGACCAGAGAAGCACAAACGGAGCTCCATCGTGACTCTATGCTTTGGACGGTGACGCACAGCAGTGAGACCTGGCGGCGGCGGCGCTATGGCTCAGCAACGGTGGCGCGAACGATGGCGGTCAGTGGCGCGACAGCGGCAACTGGATGCAACTCCTCCAGCCCGTGTCTTCCTCTCTCCCAGCGGTGACCGGCGCAGCTCGTGGCTCCATGGGTGACGGCGGTGAGGCACGAGCTCCCTCTCTCCTCCAACGAGAACTCTCTCTCTCTCCTCCCTCTGTCCTTCACGCAGTTCTGGAGGTAGCGTCACGGGTCAGCGGCGACGTGGTTAGGTCGACAGCAAGGCACGGTGGCAGTGGTTCCAGGCCGGCAGTTAATGAGCGGATAATTTATACGCTTTTTGGCATTATTTTTAGTATATTTTTAGTAGGATCTAGTTACTTTTAGGGATGTTTTTATTAGTTTTTATGTTAAATTCATATTTCTGGACTTTACTATGAGTTTGTGTGTTTTTTTGTGACTTCAGGTATTTTCTAGCTGAAATTGAGGGACTTGAGCAAAAATCAGATTCAGAGGTTGAAGAAGGACTGCTGATGCTGTTGGATTCTGACCTCCCTGCACTCAAAGTGGATTTTCTGGAGCTACAAAACTTCAAATGGCGCGCTCTCAACGGCGTTAGAAAGTAGACATCCAGGGCTTTCCAGAAATATATAATAGTCTATACTTTGCCCATGTTTAAATGACGCAACAGGGCGTTGAACGCCAGTTCTACGCTGCAGTCTGGAGTTAAACGCCAGAAACACGTCACGAACCAGAGTTGAACGCCAAAAACACGTTACAACTTGGCGTTCAACTCCAAAAGAAGCCTCTGCACGTGTAAACTTCAAGCTCAGCCCAAGCACACACCAAGTGGGCCGCGGAAGTGGATTTCTACATCATTTACTTACTTCTGTAAACCCTAGTAACTAGTTTAGTATAAATAGGACTTTTTACTATTGTATTTACATCTTATGATCTTTTGGATTATCTTTTGATCTATTGATCACGTTTGGGGGCTGGCCATTCGGCCATGCCTGGACCTTCATTACTTATGTATTTTCAACGGTAGAGTTTCTACAC
>NC_029792.2:40212602-40221834 GCF_000816755.2 Arachis ipaensis
TCACTTATGAACGCGTGCCTGACAAACACTTCCGTTCTACATGCAAACAAGCTAGAATGAATATCTCTTAGATATCTAATACAGAGGACCGAGTCCAAGATATTAGAATCTTTGTGGTATAAGTTAGAACCCATGGATGGCCATTCATGAGATCCAAAAAGTCTAAACCTTGTATGTGGTATTCCGAGTAGGATCTGGGAAGGGATGGCTGTGACGAACTTCAAACTCACGAGTGCTGGGCGTAGTGACAGACGCAAAAGGAGAGTGAATCCTATTCCAGTATGATCGAGAACCTCCAGATGATTAGCCGTGCCGTGACAGAGCATTTGGACCTTTTTCACAGAGAGGATGGGATGTAGCCATTGACAACGGTGATGCCTTACAAAAAGCTTGCCATGGAAAGGAGTAGGAAGGATTGGATGAAGACAGCAGGAAAACAGAGGCTCAGAGGAACGAAAGCATCTCTATACGCTTATCTGAAATTCTCACCAATGAATTACATAAGTATTTCTATCTTTATTTTTTGTTTATTTATTATTATTATTCGAAAACTCCATAACCATTGGATATCCGCCTGACTGAGATTTACAAGGTGACCATAGCTTGCTTCAAGCCGACAATCTCCGTGGGATCGACCCTTACTCACGTAAGGTTTTATTACTTGGACGACCCAGTGCACTTGCTGGTTAGTTGTATCGAAGTTGTGACAAATCATGAATTAAGATTAGAGCACCAAGTTCTTGGAGCCATTACCATGGATCACAATTTCGTGCACCAAGTTTTTGGCGCCGTTGCCGGGGATTGTTCGAGTTTGGACAACTGACGGTTCATCTTGTTGCTCAGATTTGGTAATTTTCTTTTTGTTTTATTTTCAAAAATATTTCTTCAAAAATCTTTCAAGAAATTTTTTTTTCCTTTTGTTTTCGAAAATTATTCAAAATTTTTAAGAATGAATTCTAGAGTTTCATGGTAATATGTTGAAGCCTGGCTGGCTGTAAAGCCATATCCAAATTCTTTTGGATTGAGGCTTCCACTTGTCTACATAAAAGGCATGTATATGAAGTTGGATGAAGTATCAGCTGTTATGTGCCTGATTTGTATCTTCTAAAGCTTGGCTGGCTAGTGAGCCATGTCTAACCCTCAGATTGGAGCTTTAGACTACGAGTGCAAGATTCCTGGAATTCATATTAAAAATTTTGAAATCCTTATTTTTCTCTTTCAAATAATTTTCGAAAAATACAAAAAAATTTATAAAATCATAAAAATAAAAAATATTTTATGTTTCTTGTTTGAATCTTGAGTCAATTTTTAAGTTTGGTGTCAATTGCATTTTCTTTTCTAAAAAATTTATGCATTTTCGAAAATTCATGCATTCATAGTGTTCTTCATGATCTTCAAGTTGTTCTTGGCCAGTCTTCTTGTTTGATCTTCATATTTTTGTGTTTTGTGTTTTTTCTTGTTTTTCATATGCATTCTTGCATTCTTAGTGTCTATGCATGAAAAATTTCTAAGTTTGGTGTCTTGCATGTTTTTTTTTTCTTGAAAATTTTTCAAAAATAAGTTCTTGATGTTCATCTTGACATTCAAAGTGTTCTTGGTGTTCATCTTGACATTCATAGTGTTCTTGCATGCATCATGTGTTTTGATTCATAATTTTCATATTGTGAGTCATTTTTTTTCTTTTTCTCTTTCATCATTAAAAAAATTCAAAAATCAAAAAAATATCTTTCCTTTTTTCTCTCATACATTTCGAAAATTTGGATTGACTTTTTCAAAAATTTTTAAAATTCAATTGTTTCTTATGAGTCAAATCAAATTTTCAATTTAAAAATCTTATCTTTATCAAAATCTTTTTCAAAAATTAAATCTTTTTTATTTTTCTTATTTATTTTCGAAAATTTTAAAAATATTTTTTTTTAAATTCTTTTTCTTAATTTTACATCGAATTTTCGAAAATATCATCAACAATTAATGTTTTGATTCAAAAATTTCAAGTTTGTTACTTACTTGTTAAGAAAGATTCAAACTTTAAGTTCTAGAATCATATCTTGTGATTTCTTGTGAATCAAGTCATTAATTGTGATTTTAAAAATCAAATCTTTTTCAAAACTAATTTCAATCATATCTTTTCAAAAATATCTTTTTATCTTATCTTTTTAAAATATCTTTTCTAACTTCTTATTTTCTTATCTTTTAAAAATTTGATTTTCAAAATTTGTTTCAACTAACTAATTAACTTTTTGTTTGTTTCTTATCTCTTTCAAAACTACCTAACTAACTTTCCCTCTCTAATTTTCGAAAATACCCTCCTCTTTTTCAAAAATTATTTTTAATTAATTAATTGTTTTCAATTTTTGATTTTAATTTTATTTCATTCCTAATTTTCGAAAATTACTAACTTTTTTCAAAAACTATTTTCAAAATTTAACTTTAAATTTTAATTTTTAATTTTCGAAATTCCCTCTTCCTCATCTCCTTCTATTTAATTATTCATCTACTAACACTTCTCTTCACCCAAAATTCGAACCCCCTCTTCTCCTCTGAGTTCGAATTCTTCTCCTCTACATTCTTATTCTTCTTTTCTTCTACTCACACAAGGGAACCTCTATACTGTGGTAAAGAGGATCCCCAGTATCTTTAGTCCTCTTCTTTTTCACATGAGCAGGAGCAAGGACAAGAACATTCTTGTTGAAGCAGATCCTGAACCTGAAAGGACTCTAAAAAGGAAACTAAGAGAAGCTAAAATACAACAATCCAGAGACAACCTTACAGGAATTTTCGAACAGGAAGAGGAGATGGCAGCTGAAAATAATAATAATGCAAGGAGGATGCTTGGTGACTTTACTGCACCTAATTCCAATTTACATGGAAGAAGCATCTCCATTCCTGCCATTGGAGCAAACAATTTTGAGCTTAAGCCTCAATTAGTTTCTCTGATGCAACAAAACTGCAAGTTTCATGGACTTCCATCTGAAGATCCTTTTTAGTTCTTGATTGAATTCTTGTAGATCTGTGATACTGTTAAGACTAATGGAGTAGATCCTGAAGTCTACAGGCTTATGCTTTTCCCGTTTGCCGTAAGAGACAGAGCTAGAATATGGTTGGACTCTCAACCTAAGGATAGCCTGAACTCTTGGGATAAGCTGGTCAAGGCTTTCTTAGCCAAGTTCTTTCCTCCTCAAAAGCTGAGTAAGCTTAGAGTGGATGTTCAAACCTTCAGACAGAAAGAAGGTGAATCCCTCTATGAAGCTTGGGAGAGATACAAGGAACTGACCAAAAAGTGTCCTTCCGACATGCTTTCAGAATGGACCATCCTGGATATATTCTATGATGGTCTGTCTGAATTAGCTAAAATGTCATTGGATACTTCTGCAGGTGGATCCATTCACCTAAAGAAAACGCCTGCAGAAGCTCAAGAACTTATTGACATGGTTGCTAACAACCAATTTATGTACACTTCTGAGAGGAATCCTGTAAGTAATGGGACGCCTCAGAAGAAGGGAGTTCTTGAAATTGATACTCTGAATGTCATATTGGCTCAGAATAAAATATTGACTCAACAAGTCAATATGATTTCTCAGAGTCTGAATGGAATGCAAGCTGCATCCAACAGTACTCAAGAGGCATCTTCTGAAGAAGAAGCTTATGATCCTGAGAACCCTACAATAGCAGAGGTAAATTATATAGGTGAACCCTATGGAAACACTTATAATCCCTCATGGAGAAATCACCCAAATCTCTCATGGAAGGATCAACAAAAGCCTCAACAAGGCTTTAATAATGGTGGAAGAAACAGGTTTAGCAATAGCAAGCCTTTTCCATCATCCACTCAGCAACAGACAGAGAACTTTGAACAAAATACTTCTAATTTAGCAAACTTAGTCTCTGATCTATCTAAGGCCACTCTGAGTTTCATGAATGAAATAAGGTCCTCCATTAGAAATTTGGAGGTACAAGTGGG
The DNA here is from genome assembly GCF_000816755.2 of Arachis ipaensis. NCBI lineage: Eukaryota > Viridiplantae > Streptophyta > Magnoliopsida > Fabales > Fabaceae > Arachis > Arachis ipaensis. The sequence goes on from NC_029792.2 coordinate 40,216,564, forward strand.
CCAGCTGAGTAAGAAGATCACTGATACCCCTCCTAGTACCCTCACAAGCAATACAGAAGAAAATCCAAAAGGAGAGTGCAAGGCCATTGATATGGCCGAATCCAAGGAGGAAGGGGAGGACGTGAATCCCAAGGAGGAAGACCTCCTGGGACGTCCAGTGATCAACAAGGAGTGTCCCTCTGAGGAACCAAAGGAATCTGAGACTCATCTAGAGACCATAGAGATTCCATTGAACCTCCTTATGCCATTCATGAGCTATGATGAGTATTTGATAAACCACTATTTTATGGTTTATCTTGTACTCAATTGAGTGATTTTTATTAACTCTTTACCCACTTATTCATACTATTTGCATGGTTTTATATTTCCTTCCTAATTATGTGCTTTGATTGAAAATATGCTTCTTTGATCTTATATTTGCTTATTATTAATCCTCTCTTATCACCATTAGATGCCTTGATATGTGTGTTAAGTGTTTTCAGATATTATAGGGAAGGAATGACTTGGAGGATGGAAAGGAAGCATGCAAAAGTGGAAGGAATACAAGAAGATGAAGAAGTTGCTAAGCTGTCCAGCCTGACCTCTTCGCACTCAAACGGCTATAACTTTAGCTACAGAGGTCCAAACGATGCGGTTCTAGTTTCGTTGGAAAGCTAACGTCCGGGGCTTCGATTTGATATATAATATACCATAGTTGCCCTGACAATAGGCGACGGGACCGCGTGCTCCATGCGGCCGTGTCGCAGTGACGGAAATCAGCGCATTTAAATTCTTCTCCAGCAAATTCCGGGCTGTTTTCGACCTAGTTTGCGGCCCAGAAAACACAGATTAGAGGCTATAAAGTGGTGGAATGCATCCATTCATAAAAAGGGTTCTAACATTCACAATTTTAGGAGTAGATGTAGTTTTTAGAGAGAGGGGTTCTCTCCTCTCTCTTAGGATTCTTTTCACTTCATGATTATTTCATCTTTTGCCATCACAGGTTCAATGTTTTTTTATTTCTTTTCTCAATTTTGTTTATGACTCTCTATGTTTAGATTGATTTTCTATTTAATATATTTTGAGGTATTTCAGACTTATGATTGCTCCTTTTTATTATATAAATAATTTAGATTTTTCTCTTTTGGCTTTGGTTGAGACATTGGTAACTCTTGAGTTATCAAACTCATTGTTGATTGAAAATTGGAATTCTTCAAGAATTACTTCGAGATCCAATAACTCTAACTTTTTCCAAGAAAAGACTGGGACTTGAGGATTCGAATTAATTTGTTCACTTAACTTACCTTCATAGTTAGAGGTTAATAAGGTGGGGGAAGAATCCAATTCTCATCACAATTGATAAGGATAACTAGGATAAGACTTCCAGTTCTTCACACTTTGCCAAGAGTTTATTTTATTATTATTATTTTATTTTATTTGTCATATAACATATTCCCACCTTACTTCCTAAACCCCAATTTACAAACTCATAACCAATAATAAGAACATACCTCCCTGCAATTCCTTGAGAAGACGACCCGAGGTTTGAATACTCGGTTAACAATTTTAAAGGGGTTTGTTACTTGTGACACCAAAAAACGTTTGTACGAAGGGATTTCTGTCGGTTTAGAGACTATATCTACAACGCGACTGTTTTTATGACATTCTTTACTGGCAAAAATCCTAACGTCAAAATGGCGCCGTTGCCGGGGAATTGCTAATGTGTGCCTTATTATTGGTTATTGTAAATATTTTTTTTGATTTTTTCTTGTTTATTTGTTTTTATTTTTGCTTTTCCATAAATTAAGAGGTTATTTGTTTTTATTTAGTTATTAAAAAAATTTTTCAAAAATTTGTTCTTAGTGTTTATCTTGATCTTCAAGTTGTTCTTCACGTTCATCTTGACCTTCAAGCTGTTCTTAGTTGTTTTCTTCGTTTTGATCTAAAAATTTGAAATTTGGTGTCATTTTATTGTTTTTCTCTTTCCTCATTAAATTCAAAAATATTTTTAATTAATTTTTTTCGAAAAAAATTTCAGATTTTTATTTTTAAAATTTTTATCTTATCTTATCTTATTTCAAAAATTTAAATAACCTTTTAATTCAAATTTATTTTTATTTTCATTTTTAATTTTTATTTTGCTACTATGAACTCTCACCCCTTTGGCTATGAGTCTGGTTACAATAATATTGCAGGAAGAAGAAATTACAATGAGAACAGGCATCAAGGTTGGAACAATCAAAGATGGGAGGAGCCACAAGGACCACCTCATGGCAACAACTACCTCCAGTGGACTATCAACAACCACCACCATATGCCTATGAACCCTTTCCTCAACATGACTTTGGACCACCATACTCACAATAGCTTACAAGGAGGTGGAAGTTGTCAGAGAAGAGCACAAGGGAGTGGAGCTTGCAATTTCATTAAAAATACCTCCCCCTAAGTTACCATCATCCTTTACAACATTCAAGTGGATAAAATTCATATCCCTTAGCTTTCTAATCCCACTTGAATATGGGCTACTGGAGACGAATGGTCAACTTAGAGCTCTTTGTGGCATTAAGAGTAAGAGGAAGATGGTCAGTGGTAAGAATTATCCTGCAAGGTTCATTATGGTTGGAAGCTTTAAGCTTAAACACAAGGGTTGGTGTAAAGCTCAACTGAATGGGTCTAGGAAGTTGTTTGGCAGCTTTAGTGAGAATTCAGATTGCTTGCTTCCCGGATGAAATCATGATAATCAACACAAAGACAGGTGTAAAAGCAAGATTTGGGATCTTGGAATCTGCTCTGACATTTGTCACCCCGGGAGCCTAAGAATCTGTTTGAAGCTTCTTAAGGGCTTTACATGCTTAGTTTGGGACCCCGGAGGTTACTGGAGATACAAACATTGGTGGGGATTCCTGGATCAGTACAAGCACAAGCCACCATAGCAGGAAGCTCATCAAATATCCAACTTAAGGACTCTAACTAAAAGTGCTAGGTGGGAGACAACCCACCATGGTATAATCATTCCTTTCTCAATTTTAATTTTATTTAGTTTTGTTTATTTTTGAATTTTATTTTATTTTGTTATATTGAACCTGGAGTTTTGCATCACATTCATATTAACATTGCATTCTGCATTTTTTTTCAGATTATTATAAAAAAAAATACGCACACGACGCGGTAGCGTCGCTAACGCGTCCGCGTCACCAGTGCAATGGGAAGAAAAGAAAATGAACAGAAAGTTTCGCAGGAGCAGGGCTGGAGGCGTGCCAATGGCACAAATTACCCCACGCGACCGCGTCATATGGGAATAATGGCCTCCCACGCGACCGCGTGCCCCACGCGGCCGCGTGACCAAGATTTCGACGTCAAAAGGGTGCATGGCCGAAAGTTGAGCTGGAATTGGGCTGGACCCGTGCTAGTAGCACAAGCCCTGCCACGCGAACGCGTCACCAACGCGTCTGCGTCATATTGGAAATAAGGCCATCTGCGCAATCGCGTCGACCACGCGACCGCGTCACCCTGGATTTTGGCAATACTAAGTTTTGAACAGAGAGTTGTGGGACCGCGAGGCTGCACTCGCGCCACTAGCACAAATCAAGTCACGCGATCGCGTGCCCCACGCGTCCGCGTCACCTGACCTTATTGCGCACCACGCGACCGCGTCGCCAGCGTCGCACAACCTATCCAGATTAGTGCCAATTTTCTTATCTTTTCTTTTCTAATCCTAATTTCTCCCTTCTCTCTCCTTTCTCACTTTCTTTTTCTACTTCTCATTCTTTTTCACTTTCATTTTATTTTATTTAATTTATTTGCATACTCTCATTCATTGCATTTTTTTATTTTTTCTAAATTTATTATTGGTGTTCAAATGTTCTTATTCAACTGTTACATCTTTTCTGGTATTTTCTTGGTGCTTCGTAACTTGTTTTATTCTGATTGGGTAATATTATTTAAATCAATGCTAATTTTTATATTACTGATATTCCTTTTGCATTGACATGAATTTACATTGTCTTTCATTACCCACCTTTTTCCCCATGGTTGCAAATTTTGCACCACTGGTATGCCATGGCTTCTATTGTTTTCTCCCGTACATGTTGAAGCTTCCATGTAAATGAGACCCTTATCATTTGGCATTAACCCATCTATACTTCTTTTATTTTCTTATCTCTATTTCTGGGTTACTCTTCTTCCCTTTTTCTTTCAGGATGGCCACCCGGAAGGGAACCGGAAGACGTTTACATGGGGAGACAGACAAGTCCATCTGCACAATCCTTCGAGAAAAGCAACAGTTGAAACAACCCGTCCACCTGCACATCTCAGTATGCACCGAGGACGGTGCAATCTTTAAGTGTGGGGAGGTCGATACCGATCTCCATGGGTTAGTACTTTCCTGTCTCAAACACCAATATTTTATTTTCTTTCTTAATTGTTACATTTGCATATTTAATTGCATGTTTATTTGATTTTATGCATTTAGTTACTACTTGGTTGAAGTAATATTTTCTTTTTCAAGAAATTTTTATAATATTTCACTAATTTAAATTGAAAAAAAATTTTTTTTTGTGTTAAACTTGTTTGGAAGTTATATTTGGAACATGTTTTTTTTTGAGCTAAAGAACACACAACTTGTGAGATTTGAGCTTATTTATATGGTTACATTATTTAACCATAAATATTTTATTCCTGTGTGTTCCCTTTTCTATGATTGTAATCTTTACTTTGTTCCATTCTATATGTCCAATATTTAGTGTATTTACATGCTTGCATATGATTGAGGCCATTGTTTGATTTTAGCTCACTTATCCTAAAATTAGCCTACCTTTTACATCACCCTTGTTAGCCCCCTTGAGCTTTTAAACCCCTTCTGTTTTATAACCACATTACTAGCCTTAAGCAGAAAAACAAAATAAGAATCCCAAGTTGAATCCTTGGTTAGCTTAAGATAGATATTGTGTAAAATTTAAGTGTGGAAAATTTTATGGGAACATGGGATGATATCAAAAAGTAGAGAATTAAATTGAATAAGTTATTTGAAAATTTGGGAAGCATGCTCATGTGAAATCAAAATAACTAAATTACCATGTGCATTGAAAAAAAATATATTAAGTAATTAAATAAGGGGATACAAAACAAAGAAAAAAAAAGAGAATAAAAGAAAAATGAAAAAAATATATTACCCCAAATGCAAAATAAAAAGAATCAATGCACATGGGACAAAATTCGAAAATAAGTTTGATACATGAGCATGTAATACAAGTGGGAAAAATTTGGGGTAGTTAGGTAAAGTATTTTAAAATT
>NC_029792.2:40221885-40224150 GCF_000816755.2 Arachis ipaensis
TTTAGAAAGCATGATTAGAGAAGACTAGAGTGAATTACCCTATACACTTGAGAGATTAGAGTGATATACACTTCCAGTGAGGGTTCAATGCTTAAATTCTATGTTCCCTGCTTTCATGAGCTGTCTTCTTACAAGTTCACTTGCTTTTTATTGTATGATTTGAATTAGTGGAAATTAGTTTGTATTTGTCTTGGAGAACTTATTTACTCTTAACCAAGTAAGTCAAAGCATTTAGTATGTAGTTGCATTCATAGGTTGCATTTCATACCATTCCTCTTTATCTTTATAGCTTCTCTTGAGCTTAGCATGAGGACATGCTAGTGTTTAAGTGTGGGGAGGTTGATAAACCACTATTTTATGGTTTATCTTGTACTCAATTGAGTGGTTTTTATTAACTCTTTACCCACTTATTCATACTATTTGCATGGTTTTATATTTCCTTCCTAATTATGTGTTTTGATTGAAAACATGCTTCTTTGATCTTATATTTGCTTATTATTAATCCTCTCTTATCACCATTAGATGCCTTGATATGTGTGTTAAGTGTTTTCAGAGATTATAGGGCAGGAATGGCTTGGAGGATGGAAAGGAAGCATGCAAAAGTGGAAGGAATACAAGAAGTTGGAGAAATTGCTAAGCTGTCCAGCCTGACCTCTTCGTACTCAAACGGCTATAACTTTAGCTACAGAGGTCCAAATGACGCGGTTCCAGTTGTGTTGGAAAGATAATGTCCGGAGCTTCAATTTGATATATAATATGCTATAGTTCCTCTGAAGCTAGGCAACGCGATCGCATGATCCATGTGGCCGCGTCGCAGTGACGGAAATCCAGCGTGGCAAAATTCGAAACCAGCAAATTCTGTACTATTTTTGACCAAGTTTGCGGCCCAAAAAACACAGATTAGAGGCTATAAAGTGGGGGAATACATCCATTCATAAAAAGGCATTCATATTCACAATTTTTGGAGTAGATGTAGCTTTTAGAGAGAGAGGTTCTCTCCTCTCTCTTAGGATTTAGAATTAGGATTCTTTTCACTTCATAATTATTTCATCTTTTGCCATCACAGGTTCAATGTTCTTTTATTTCTTTTCTCAATTTTGTTTATGACTCTCTATGTTTAGATTGATTTTCTATTTAATATATTTTCAGGTATTTCAGACTTATGATTGCTCCTTTTTATTATATAAATAATTTGGATTTTTCTCTTTTGGCTTTGGTTGAGACATTGGTAACTCTTGAGTTATCAAACTCATTGTTGATTGAAAATTAGAATTCTTCAAGAATTACTTCGAGATCCAATAACTCTAACTTTTCCCAAGGAAAGACTGGGACTTGAGGATTCGAATTAATTTGTCCACTTAACTTACCTTCATAGTTAGAGGTTAATAAGGTGGGGGAAGAATCCAATTCTCATCACAATTGATAAAGATAACTAGGATAAGACTTCCAGTTCTTCACACTTTGCCAAGAGTTTAGTTTATTATTATTATTTTATTTTATTTGTCATATAACATATTCCCACCTTACTTCCTAAACCCCAATTTACAAACTCATAACCAATAATAAGAACATACCTCCTTGCAATTCCTTGAGAAGACGACCCGAGGTTTGAATACTCGGTTAACAATTTTAAAGGGGTTTGTTACTTGTGACAACCAAAAAACATTTGTACGAAGGGATTTCTGTCGGTTTAGAGACTATATCTACAACGCGACTGTTTTTATGACATTCTTTACTGGCAAAAATCCTAACGTCAGTATTCCTCTTCTGAAGAGAATGAGGATGTTACTGAAGAGCAAGTTGCCAAGTTCCTTGGTGAAATCATAAAGCTGAATGCCAATTTATTTGGTAAAGAGACTTGGGGAGATGAACCTCCCCTGTTCACCAATGAACTAAATGCATTGGATCAACTGAGATTGCCTCAGAAGAAACAGGATCCTGGAAAGTTCCTAATACCTTATACCATACGCACCATGACCTTTGAGAAGGCTCTATGTGACCTTGGGTCAGGAATAAACCTCATGCCACTCTCTATAATGGAGAAACTGGGAATCTTTGAGGTGCAAGCTGCTAGAATCTCATTAGAGATGGCAGACAATTCAAGAAAAGAGGCTTATGGACAGGTAGAGGACGTGTTAGTAAAGGTTGAAGGCCTTTACATCCATGCTGATTTCATAATCCTGGATATTGGGAAGGATGATGATGAATCCATCATTCTTGGAAGACCCTTCCTAGCCACAGCAAGAGCTGTGATTGATGTGGACA
>NC_029792.2:40224948-40228833 GCF_000816755.2 Arachis ipaensis
AAAATTGACCTGATCACCTGTGTGGCTCCATGAGAGCCCACTGTCAAGCTATTGACATTAAAGAAGCGCTTGTTGGGAGGTAACCCAATTTTTATTTATCTAATTTTATTTTTATTTTTATTGTTCTTTCATGTTTTATTAGGTTCATGATCATGTGGAGTCACAAAATAAATAGAAAAATCAAAAACAGCAGAAGAAAAATCACACCCTGGAGGAAGGGCTTACTAGCGTTTAAACGCCAGTAAGGAGCATCTGGCTGGCGTTCAACGCCAGAACAGAGCATGGATCTGGCGTTGAACACCCAAAACAAGCAGCATCCTGGCGTTCAGACGCCAGAAATGCACACTGAGGAAAGCTGGCGCTGAACGCCAGAAACAAGCATAGAACTGGCGTTCAACGCCAGAAACATGCTGCATTTGGGCGCTGAACGCCCAAAACAAGCATGAATTCGGCATTTAAACGCCAGAATTGCATGCAAAGGCATTTTACATGCCTAATTGGTGCAGGGATGTAAATCTTTAACACCTCAGGATCTGTGGACCCCACAGGATCATCTCAGCATCTGTGGACCCCACAGGATCCCCACCTACCTCCACTCAATCTCTTCCTTCTTCTCAATGTTCATCCTCTCTTCTCAATAAACACCTTTCCCCAAAACCCTTCACCGATCACATCAAGCTCTTTTCCCTACTACCCATTCACCACTCACATCCATCCACTCTTCCCCATAAACCTACCTCATAAACCCCACCTACCTTCAAAATTCAAAATCACTTTCCCATCCAAACCCTCCCCATATGGCCGAACTTTAACCCCTCTCCCTTCACTATATAAACCTCTCCATTCTTCTTTATTTTCACACAACACAACCCTCTCTTCCTCTTCTTGGCCGAAACACAACCTCTCTCCCTCTCTTCCATTTCTTCTTCTTCTTCATCTCTTCTTTCTTCTCTTGCTCGAGGGCGAGCAATATTCTAAGTTTGGTGTGGTAAAAGCATAAGCTTTTTGTTTTTTCATTGCCATTGATGGCACCTAAGACCAGAGAATCCTCTAGAAAAGGGAAAGGGAAGACAAAAGCTTCCACCTCCGAGTCATGGGAGATGGAAAGATTCATCTCCAAAGCCCATCAAGACCACTTCTATGATGTTGTGGCCAAGAAGAAGGTGATCCCCGAGGTCCCTTTCAAACTCAAGAGAAATGAGTATCCAGAAATCTGACATGAAATCCAAAGAAGAGGTTGGGAAGTTCTAACAAAACCCATCCAACAAGTCAGAATTCTAATGGTTCAAGAGTTCTATGCTACTGCATGGATCACTAGGAACCATGATCGGGGGAATTACTTAGATTTTAGTCTGGAAAATGTGAGGTTGGCGTTCAACTTGCCAATGATGGAAGAGAACGCACGCCCCTACACAAGGAGAGTCAACTTTAATCAAAGGTTGGACCAAGTCCTTATGGACATATGTGTGGAAGGAGCTCAATGGAAGATTGACTCAAAAGGCAAATTGGTTCAACTGAAAAGACTGGACCTTGAGCCTGTAGCTAGAGGATGGTTGGAGTTCATTCAACGCTCAATTATTCCCACTAGCAACCGGTCTGAAGTTACTATAGACCGGGCCATCATGATCCATAGCATCATGATTGGAGAAGAGGTGGAGGTTCATAAGATTATGCCTCAAGAACTTTACAAGGTGGCTGACAAGTCCTCCACTATGGCAAGGTTAGCTTTTTTTCACCTCATTTGCCATCTATGCAACTCGGCTGGGATTGACATAGAGGGAGATATCGTCATTGATGAGGACAAGCCCATCACTAAGAAAATGATGGAGCAAACAAGAGAGCCCATTCATGGATCTCAAGAGACGCATGAAGAAGCTCATCACCAAGAAATCCCTGAGATGCCTCAAGGGATGCACTTTCCTCTACAGAACTTTTGGGAGCAAATCAACACCTCCCTAGGAGAACTGAGTTCCAACATGGGACAACTAAGGGTGGAACATCAAGAACACTCAATCATCTTCCATGAAATTAGAGAAGATCAAAGAGCTATGAGGGAGGAGCAACAAAGACAAGGAAGAGACATAGAAGAGCTCAAGGACATCATTGGTTCCTTAAGAAGAAAACGCCACCATCACTAAGGTGGACTCATTCCTTGTTATTAAATTTTCTGTTTTTTGTTTTCTTATGTTAAATGTTTATCTATGTTTGTGTCTTTATTACATGATCATTAGTGTCTAAGTGTCTATGCCTTGAAGTAGTGAATATGAATCCATCACCTCTCTTGAATGAAAAATGTTTTTAATTCAAAAGAACAAGAAGTACATGAGTTTCGAATTTATCCTTGAACTTAGTTTAATTATATTGATGTGGTGACAATACTTTTTATTTTCTGAATGAATGCTTGAACAGTGCATATGTCTTTTGAAGTTGTTGTTTATGAATGTTAAATATGTTGGCTCTTAAAAGAATGATAAAAAAGGAGACATGTTATTTGATAATCTGAAAAATCATAAAATTGATTCTTGAAGTAAGAAAAAGCAGTGAATACAAAAGCTTGCAGAAAAAAAAAAAGAAAAAAAATGGCGAAAAAAAATAGAAAAAGAAAAAGCAAGTAGAAAAAGCCAAAAGCTCTTAAAACCAAAAGGCAAGAGTAAAAAGCCAATAACCCTTAAAACCAAAAGGCAAGGGTAAATAAAAAGGATCCCAAGGCTTTGAGCATCAGTGGATAGGAGGGCCTAAAGGAATAAAATCCTGGCCTAAGCGGCTAAACCAAGCTGTCCCTAACCATGTGCTTGTGGCGTGAAGGTGTCAAGTGAAAACTTGAGACTGAGCGGTTAAAGTCAAGGTCCAAAGCAAAAAAAAGAGTGTGCTTAAGAACCCTGGACACCTCTAATTGGGGACTTTAGCAAAGCTGAGTCACAATCTGAAAAGGTTCACCCAGTTATGTGTCTGTGGCATTTATGTATCCGGTGGTAATACTGAAAAACAAAGTGCTTAGGGCCACGGCCAAGACTCATAAAGTAGTTGTGCTCAAGAATCAACATACTGAACTAGGAGAATCAATAACACTATCTGAACTCTGAGTTCCTATAGATGCCAATCATTCTGAACTTCAATAGATAAGGTGAGATGCCAAAACTATTCAAGAGGCAAAAAGCTACAAGTCTCGCTCATCTGATTGGAGCTATGTTTCATTGATAGTTTGGAATTTATAGTATATTCTCTTCTTTTTATCTTATTTGATTTTCAGTTGCTTGGGGACAAGCAACAATTTAAGTTTGGTGTTGTGATGAGCAGATAATTTATACGCTTTTTGGCATTGTTTTTAGTAGGATCTAGTTACTTTTAGGGATGTTTTTATTAGTTTTTATGTTAAATTCATATTTCTGGACTTTACTATGAGTTTGTGTGTTTTTCTGTGATTTCAGGTATTTTCTGGCTGAAATTGAGGGACTTGAGCAAAAATCAGATTCAGAGGTTGAAGAAGGACTGCTGATGCTGTTGGATTCTGACCTCACTGCACTCAAAGTGGATTTTCTGGAGCTACAGAACTCCAAATGGCGCGCTCTCAATGGCGTTGGAAAGTAGACATCCAGGGCTTTCCAGCAATATATAATAGTCTATACTTTGCCCAGGTTTACACGATGCAACAGGTCGTTGAACGCCAGTTCTACGCTGCAGTCTGGAGTTAAACGCCAGAAACATATCACGAACCAGAGTTGAACGCCAAAAACAAGTTACAACTTGGCGTTCAACTCCAAAAGAAGCCTCTGCACGTGTAAACTTTAAGCTCAGCCCAAGCACACACCAAGTGGGCCCCGAAAGTGGATTTCTACATCATTTACTTACTTCTGTAAACCCTAGTAACTAGTTCAGTATAAATAG
>NC_029792.2:40228844-40229392 GCF_000816755.2 Arachis ipaensis
ATCTAATAAAGATTATATAAAAATTCTAATTAATTTAAACTTCAATTATCATGAAACTCCATTTAATTACCTTTAGCAAAAGATTTTTCTTAAAATAAATCACATATAACTAATTATTTGATTTTTAAAAACTAGGGTTGTTACACAGGGTACCTGGCTGGGCGTTTAACGCCCAAAAGGTAGCATTTTGGGCGTTAAACGCCAGAATGGATGCCATTCTGGGCGTTTAACGCCAGGATGACATAAGAGGGAAGATTTTGTTTTTAATTCAAATTTTTTTCAATTTTTCATAATTTTTCAAAATCAAATCTTTTTCAAATCATATCTTTTCAATCATATCTTTTCAAAATCAAATCCTTTCTATTTTTTTACTATTTTCGAAAATCCTTGCTAACAATTAGTGATTTGATTCAAAGATTTCTTCCTGGTTAAGAAAGGTTCAATAATTGAATTTTAGAATCACATCTTTTAAATTTCTTGTTAGCCAAGGCATTAATTTTAAAAATCAAATCTTTTTAAATTGTTTTTCAATCATATCTTCTCAATCA
>NC_029792.2:40233219-40279319 GCF_000816755.2 Arachis ipaensis
TTTCAAGTTGTTACTTGCCTATTAAGAAAGGATCAAAAATTTTAATTCTAGAATCATATCTTTTAATTTCTTTTTGTTCAAGTAATCAACTTTATTTTTAAAAACTTTCTTCTTTTTAATTTGATTCTCAATCATATCTTTTCAATCACATATTTTTCAAAATTAAGTTTCAATCATATCTTTTTGATTTCTAATTTCAAAATCTTTTTCAAAAATCACTTAATTTCTTTCCCAATCTTAATTTTCGAAAATCCTTTACCAAATTTTCAAAATTTCTTTTAATTATTTCAAAATATTTTACTTTAATTTCGAAAATTCTTCCCCTCTTCTCACATCCTTCTATTTAAGGGACTAACACACCTCCTCAAGGTGCAATTCGAACTCTATCCTTCTTGATAAGTTCGAATTCTCTTCTATCTACCTTCTCCTTTTATTCTTCTTTTCCTCTGACACCTCAAGAAATCTCTATACTGTGACATAGAGGATTTCATACTTTCTTCTTCTCTCTTTCATATGAGCAGGAGTAAGGACAAAGACATTCTGGTTGAGGCTGATCCTGAACCCGAAAGGACCTTGAAGAGAAAGCTGAGAGAAGCTAAAGTACAACTCTCTGTAGAGGACCTAACAGAGCTTTTTAAACAAGAAGAAGCCATGGCAGCTGAAAACACCAACAATGCAAGGAAGGTGCTTGGTGACTTTACTGCACCTACTCCTGACTTCTATGGGAGAAGCATCTCTATCCCTGCCATTGGAGCAAACAATTTTGAGCTTAAGCCTCAATTAGTTTCTCTAATGCAACAAAATTGCAAGTTTCATGAACTTCCATTGGAAGATCCTCATCAATTCTTAGCTGAATTCTTGCAAATCTGTGACACTGTCAAGACTAATGGGGTTGATCCCGAGGTCTACAAGCTTATGCTTTTTCCCTTTGCTGTAAGAGACAGAGCTAGGACATGGTTGGACTCACAACCTAAAGAAAGCCTGAACTCTTGGGAAAAGCTAGTTAATGCCTTCTAGGCAAAGTTCTTTCTACCTAAAAAATTGAGTAAGCTTAGAGTGGAAGTCCAAATCTTCAGGCAGAAGAAAGGTGAATCCCTCTATGAAGCTTGGGAAAGATACAAGTAATTGATTAGAAGGTGTCCTTCTGACATGCTTTCAGAATGGAGCATCATAGGTATCTTCTATGATGGTCTGTCTGAACTGTCCAAAATGTCATTGGACAGCTCTGCTAGAGGATCTCTTCATCTGAAGAAGATGCTTGCAGAAGCCCAGGAACTCATTGAAATGGTTGCAAATAACCAATTCATGTACACCTCTGAAAGGAATCCTGTGAATAATGGGACAAATCAGAAGAAAGGAGTTCTTGAGATTGATACTCTGAATGCTATATTGGCTCAGAACAAAATATTGACTAAGCAAGTCAATATGATTTCCCAGAGTCTGTCTGGAATACAAGCTGCATCAGTCAGTACTAAGGAAGCTTCCTCTGAAGAAGAAGCTTATGATCCTGAGAACCCAGCAATGGAAGAGGTGAATTACATGGGAGAACCCTATGGAAACACCTATAATCCTTCATGGAGAAAGCATCCAAATCTCTCATGAAAGGATCAACAGAGACCTCAACAAGGCTTCAACAACAGTAATGGTGGAAGAAACAGGTTTAGCAATAGCAAGCCTTTTCCATCATCTTCTCAGCAACAGACAGAGGATTCTAAGCAGAGCCACTCTGACTTAGCAACTGTAGTCTCTGATCTAATTAAAACCACTCAAAGTTTCATGACTGAAACAAGGTCCTCCATTAGAAATTTGGAGGCACAAGTAGGTCAGCTGAGTAAAAAAATTACTGAACTCCCTCCTAGTATTCTCCCAAACAATACAGAAGAGAATCCAAAGAGAGAGTGCAAGGCCATAAACACGTCTCATATGGCCGAACCTAGAGAGGAGGAAGAGGCAGTGATCTCCACTGAGGAAGACCTCAATGGACGTCCACTGGCCTCCATGGAATTCCCTCGTGAGGAACCATGGGAATCTGAGGCTCACATAGAGACCATAGAGATTCCATTGAATTTACTCCTGCCATTGATGAGCTCTGATGAGTACTCTTCCTCTGAAGAGGATGAAGATGTTACTGAAGAGCAAGTTGCTAAGTACCTTGGAGCAATCATGAAGCTAAATGCCAAGTTCTTTGGTAATGAGACTTGGGAGAATGAACCTCCATTGCTCACTAAAGAACTGGATGACTTGACTAGGCATAAATTACCTCTGAAGAGACAAGATCTTGGAAACTTCTCAATACCTTGTACCATAGGCACCATGACCTTTGAGAAGGCTCTATGTGACCTAGGGTCAAGCATAAACCTCATGCCTCTCTCTGTAATGGAGAAGCTAGGGATCATTGAGGTACAAGCTGCAAGAATCTCACTAGAGGATGTCTTGGTAAAGGTTGAAGGCTACTACATCCCTGCTGATTTTATAATCCTAGAGACTGGGATGTGTATGGATGAATCTATCATCCTTGGCAGACCCTTCCTAGCCACAGCAAAAGCTGTAATTGATGTTGACAGAGGAGAATTGATCATTCAAGTGAATGAAGACTCCCTTGTGTTTAAAGCTCAAGGATATCTCTCTGTAACCATGGAGAGGAAGCATGAAGAGCTTCTCTCAATACAGAGTCAGACAGAGCCCCCAAAGTTAAACTCTAAGTTTGGTGTTGGGAGGCCACAACCAAACTTTAAGTTTGGTGTTGAACCCCCACATTCAAACTCTAAGTTTGGTGTTGGGAGGTTCCAACATTGCTCTAAACATCTGTGAGGCTCCATGAGAGCCCACTGTCAAGCTATTGACATTAAAGAAGCGCTTGTTGGGAGGCAACCCAATCTTTAATTATCTATGTTAAATTTCTATTTTTTTTGTTATTTTATGTTTTCTGCAGGTTGATGATCATGTGAAGTCACAAAAAAAAAACAATTAAAAAAGCAAAAACAGAAGGAAAAACAATATTAAAAATAGAACACCCTGGAGGAGAAACTTACTGGCGTTTAAACGCCAGAAATGGGCACCAGACTGGCGTTTAACGCCAGGAATGGGTAAGAAGCTGGCGTTAAACGCCAGAAATGGGTAGCAGCCTGGCGTTTAATGCCAGGATTGGCAGAAAGGGGCATTTTTTCACGCCACTTGGTGCAGAGATGAGATATCCTTAACACCTCAGGATCTGTGGACCCCACAGGATCCCCACTTACCCCACCTCTCTCTCTCTCTTCTTCACCCATTCCCTAATCACCTCAAAAAGAATGAATATCCGGAGATCCGACATGAGATTCGAAGAAGAAGTTGGGAAGTTCTCACCAACCCCATTCAACAAGTCAGAATCTTAATGGTTCAAGAGTTCTATGCCAATGCATGGATCACCAAGAACCATGATCAAAGTGTGAACCCGGACCCAAAGAATTGGCTTACAATGGTTCGGGGGAGATGCTTAGATTTTAGTCCGGAGAATGTAAGGTTGGCATTCAACTTGCCCATGATGCAAGAAGATGCACACCCCTACACTAGAAGGGTCAACTTTGATCATAGGTTGGACCAAGTCTTCATAGACATTTGTGAAGAGGGCACTCAATGGAAGAGAAATTCAAGAGGGAAGTCGGTTCAACTAAGAAGGCATGACCTCAAACCCGTGGCTAAGGGATGGTTGGAGTTTATCCAACGCTCAATCATTCCCATTAGCAACCGGTCTGAAGTTACTATAGACCGGGCTATCATGATCCAAAGCATCATGATTAGGGAGGAAGTAGAAGTTCATGAAGTTATATCCGAAGAACTCTACAAGGTGGCAGACAAGTCCTCTACTTTGGCAAGGTTAGCCTCCCCTCATCTCATTTGTCACCTCTGCAATTCAGCTGGAATTGACATAGAGGAAGACATCCTCATTGATGAGGATAAGCTGATGCCAGGGCATTTTGGCCAGTTTCACTGACCTTTTCTTTATTGTTTTAGGGTAGTTTCACGCATTTTCTTAGGAAATAAGCAAGTTTTGGGTAAAATTTCACTTACATCTTGATTCAAGCAAGCATGATGCATTTTATATGATTTAATGAGAATTTTGCATTAATTAAATGAAAAATTGGATGATACATGTCTCATGATGAGGATTAGAACTTTGATGCACTTTATTGCTTGATTTCAGGACAAAGGAAGCAAGAGAGAACCACGTTAGCAGCCACGTTAGTCTAACTAACGTGACCACTAACGTGGAATGGGAGCTAGCTTGCAACGTTAATGAGAAAAGTAATCGCTAATAACATCCTCGAAGCCATCATAGCCCATGTTAAGAGTCACGTTAACTAAGTTAACGTGAACTCAAACGTGGAAGAAGAAAGTAGAGCCAATGTTAGTAACACTCACTTTTGTCACCAACGTTGGACCAAGCTCATATTGGCTACGTTAAGGGCCACGTTAACTTAGTTAACGTGGACTCTAACATTGGGAAGCAAAAGAATGGCCAACATTAGTGACACTCACCTTTGTCACTAACATTGGACTAAGCCACTTTGAGCCACGTTAACTCCCACGTTAACTTAGTTAACGTGGAAGCTAACGTGGAGACAACAAATAATCGCCAACGTTAGTGACACTCACCTTTGTCACTAACATTGGAATGAGCCACAATGAGCCACGTTAACTCCCACGTTAACTTAGTTAACGTGGAAGCTAACATGGAGGAAAGGTTGATGAGCCAACGTTAGTGACACTCACCTTTGTCACTAACGTTGGAGATGGCTATCATCACCACGTTAGAAGCCACATTAACTTAGTTAACGTGGATTCTAACGTGGGAAGTAGGGGCATCTTGGAACGTTAGTGACAAAGGTAAGCGTCACTAACGTTCTCGAAGGATTGGCAAGCCTACGTTAAAAGCCACGTTAACTAAGTTAACGTGGACTCTAACGTAGGGGGAAGAGTGGACTCTCAACGTTATTGGAAAAGGTGAGTGCCAATAACGTATGCAAAGGACCAAGAGGCAACGTTAGTGGTCACGTTGGTGCCACTAACGTTGAAGTTAACGTGGATCATCCCTGGGTTAGGAATGTTAGTGAAAAAGGTGATTGTCACTAACGTTCTCGAACCCACACTCTCACTTAACGTTAACGCCACTAACGTCCTGAGCTAAATACCCTACCTACTTCACACTTTCACTCTGCAAGTAAGGCTAAGCCCACTGAAGAGGATAACTGCTTCAAACTCAAGATCCAAAGGCCCATATCCAAGAGTTGAAGAACCAACTAGAAGATCAGAAGAGTAGTATATATAGGGGTAGTTTTGAATTAGATGAGGAGCTTTTTTTGGGGAGTTGGAAATTTGAGAACTACTCTTTGTATTTTACTCTGCACTTCTAGTTTATTTTTCAGAATGTATCTTCCATCTTTGTTTTCCATTTCCAAAGCTATGAACAACTAAACCCCATTCATTGGGTTAGGGAGCTCTGTTGTAATTTGATGGATCAATATTAGTTTTCATTATTCTTCTTCTATCTTTTCTCTTGATTTTACTAGAAAGCTTTCAATCTTCATCCAATTGGATAGTTATCTTGGAAAAGAAGCTATTCATACTTGGATCTCTTCTGAACCTTGGAAGAGGAATGAAGAGATCATGCTAGAAACGCTTTCTCATGTTGGACCAAATTGGGGTTGGAAGGATATGGTGACTATAATTCTACCAACACTTAATTTGGGAATGCATGTGGTATAATCAGTGACCATACTTCATCTCTTCTCATGAGCAATTGACCAAGAAATTGGCTATTGATCAAGATTTGAGAGATTTAATTACAAGGAATTGTAATTTGATCACTTAAGATTTCCAAGGAGATCAATGAACGCATTGATTGAGGAAGAGGTGAAAATGAACTTGATCCGGAGAATGCAACATCTCCTAAACCCAATGAATTCCCCATTTCTGATCTTACCCATTCTCTTTAATTTCTGCAATTTACTTTTATGAGCATCTTCCCCATTCCTATTTAAGATTCTACAATTTACTTTTCGTCATTTATTTTCAGCACTTTACTTTCAGCATTTACATTTTATGCTATTTACTTTTTCGCCATTTAATTTCCTGCAACTCTCAAACCAAATTCTGCTTCGCTCAACTAGAACATTCCTCTAATTAAAGTTGCTTGACCAATCAATCCCTGTGGGATTCGACCTCACTCTATTGTGAGTTTTTACTTGACGACAATTCGGTATATTTGCCGAAGGAAAATTGTTGAGAGACAAATTTCTGTGCATCAAGTTTATGGCACCGTTGCCGGGGATTGATTTTGTATCAACAATGATTAGATTGGAGGATAACTAGATTGAGCATTTTTCTTTTGTTTGATTTAAATTTCTGTTTGAGTAATTTACTTTCAGTTTTAGTTATTTTCTGCCCTTTACCCCCAACTCCTCTTTCTTTGTTATTTACAATTCAGTTCACTAACCCACTAACTGTTTGATATATTGCATCACTCACACTAACAACATTTCTAACAAGAATAGTTTCTGCATCTATTTCATTGCCTGTACCTTGTTGGTTGTATGACAGGGAGAAGAAGCGGGGCTTCAACTTCATTTGATTCTGAACCTGAGAGGACCTTCCTTAGATTAAGGAGGGAAGCAAGAGGAAAACGAGTAGTTGGTGCTGAGGAAGAGGAGGAGTACTTTGAACCAGATATGGATGAGAATATGGAGAACCATCATGAAGAAGAGACTCACAACCATGGCCGAGAAGGTCCAGCACATTAGGCTGGGCAAGAGAGAAGGGTTTTGGGTTTGTACATCAATCCAAACCCAGGAAATTGTGGAAGTAACATCCAAAGGCCAACCATACATGCCAACAACTTTGAACTAAAGCCACAGCTCATCACCCTTGTTCAGAACAATTGTTCATTCGGAGGCAGTATCCAAGAAGACCCCAATCAACATCTAACCACCTTACTGAGGATATGTGATACTGTGAAGTCTAATGGTGTTCATCCTGACACCTATAGATTACTTCTGTTCCCTTTCTCACTCAAGGATAAGGCATCTAAATGGCTGGAATCCTTCCCAAAAGAGAGTTTAGCAACCTGAGAAGATGTGGTGAACAAATTCTTGGCAAGATTCTATCCTCCTCAATGGATCAACAGGCTGAGAGCTGAGGTGCAAACCTTCAGGCAGCAAGATGGTGAGACTCTATATGAAGCATGGGAGAGGTTTAAGGACCTGACAAGAAGGTGTCCACCAGATATGTTCAATGAATGGGTACAGCTACACATTTTCTATGAAGGCCTTTCTTATGAATCAAAGAAGGCAGTAGGCCATTCATCCGGGGGATCTCTGAACAAGAAGAAGACCATTGAAGAGGGGACAATCATCAAGAAACCACAAATACACAGAAGGAGCTGCTGAGACTCTATGCACCCTTTTCCCAATTACTAAATGGCTGTGTAGAGAAGAGACTATACTCAAGGTTTCTTGACATGTTTGCATCCCTCCATGTAAACATACCATTCATCAAGGCCCTCCAACAAATGCCCTCATACATTAAGTATATGAAGGAGCTGCTGACCAAGAAAAGCTCACTCAAGGGAGGACAAACAATAGTGATGAATAAGGAGTGCAGTGCTCTCATTCAACCAGAGCTGCCTACAAAGAGGAAGGATGCAGGGAGTTTTCACAGCCCATGTGCCATAGGAGAAACAGTGTTTGATAAAGGACTATGTGATTTGGGAGCAAGCATCAACTTAATGCCTTTATCCCTTGTGAAGAGGCTGTAGATTAATGAGATCATACCCACAGATGTAGTTATCAGGCTAGCTGACAAAACTCAAAAACAAGCAGTAGGAGTGGTTGAAAATGTATTGGTGAAGGTTGGGAAATACTTCCTTCCCACAGACTTTGTCATCTTGGACATGGAAGAAAGTCACCTGCACCCAATCATATTAGGAAGACCATTCCTAGCTACAGCCAGAGCACTTATAGATGTGGAGCGAGGGGAGCTAATTTTAAGGATCCATGACGAACAACTCACCTTCAATGTTTTCAAACCATCACAAGAAACAGATCAAGAGAACAAAGAACCAAGGAAAGATCATAGTGAGACATTGAAGGAAGAAACAAGTACTGAAGCACAACCAGCACATCTGGGAATCCCCTTGGTTGATGAAAAAGGCAATCAGCAGTTGTCACAGCTAAAGGAAAATCAGGAGGAACCCAAACAACCAGAGTTATATGAGACCAGCAACAAAATCTCCTTGGAAGAAAAGGTCACAAAGAGCAAGGCAACTTCAAAAGGAACAAAGAAGAAGGTACCAAGGAAGTGGAGGAACAAGAAGATCCCTACAGAGGACTTCTCTCCAGGGGATAAAGTAATCTCAGCTTACGTCCCAGCCATTCCCCCCGATCTCCCCACCATCCCATCTCAGCTACCTAAAGTTTTTACCATTAACAGAGTTCTCTCCCTAGAACATGTGGAGATCCTTGATGAAGCCAATGGAGATAGATTTACTGCAAGGGGGGAAGACTTTAAGCACTACCAACCACCCTGATAAAGGAAGAACGTCAAGCTAGTAACGCTAAAGAAGCGCTTCATAGGAGGCAACCCATGCTTTACATGCTTTTAAAAATAGTTAATAATGCAAAATTCATGAATTTCAAATCAACTTGATATGCACTTGAATGAATAATTGTGTGCAACATATAGTGAGGAACAAGTTTGGTGTTCAAAGCACATTAAGAGAACATAAATGTAACCCACATCATGTCACTCTTAGGGGCCTTGAACAAATCTTTTACACCATATGGCACCAAACTAAGTTTGGAGTTGCCAATGTTGCATACATAGATGTTGAGTTAGCCAGTTGGTTTGCACTCATGAATAGCACTCAGTAGTTAAAAACAAAAACTTTAAAAAGTAGTTAGCCTTTTAATTTTGCCGCCACTTTCTACAAGTGTGTTTTTGATCACATTTCTTTTATTTTGTAGGAGCATTGATGGGGCAATTGAAGGGTTCGGTTAACACAAAAGGATGATACTACACACGTGTCTTCAAGGGGATTGCATTGGGAATGGTTGCCATGCAACATTGGAAGAAGAACAAGCTTGGAAACTGAACCAACCCCATCATAAAGTTGGTGATCCTTGTGCTCACCCATGCTAAACCCCATCCGTCCATCACACAACCACCCGATCAATTCACACCTTTCATTCACTTATCACTTCCCTATATAAGTGAGTCCTAGTCCGTACTTTCCCTTCACATTCCAATTCCCATTTCTCACACTTCACACCTTCGGCATCCAAATCTCTTCATCACACCTTGTCCTAACCAACCAAATTCCTCATCTATCCGTACCTTCCACCCTCTTCACACATCAACTCAAATTCATGGCATCATCAAGCTCCAAGAGGCAAAAGAGGAAGGAACCAGTGGAGAGCATTCCTTTCGATGAGAAGAGATTCAAAACTGCATTCCATGAACTCGAATTTGAACGGATAAAGCTCAAGAAGATACTGCCTGAGTTAACATTCCAAATTGACGAGGATGAGTGCCCACAGATTCGAGAGAAGATTGAACAAAGGGTTTGGCAAAGGCTTACGAACCCGGAGGGGAAGATAAATGCAAACCTCATCAAAGAGTTCTATGCAAATGTGGTCAGAGAAGACAAAACCAAGGCTCCCACCTTCAAAAGTTACGTAAGAGGGAGAGAGGTGGACTTTAGCCCCGATGCTATAACAAGAACTCTTCATTTGAAATCACCACATTTTGATGAGCTTGGTTATCAAGCAAGAGTAAGCAAGAGCCCTGACGATGATGAACTCGAATAAATTGTGAATGACATATGTGTTATAGGAGCTGACTAGGAAAGGTATGCGGATAAGAGACCCAGGTTCATCAAGAGAGGAGACCTCAGCCCTGAAGCCAAGGGATGGTTTGAACTCGTGAGGAGATCTATCCTCCCAGCAGCAAACAATTCTGAGGTCAACATCACTCGAGCTACTATGGTACATTGCTTAGTACAAGGTGGAGATATCAATGTGCATGAACTTATAGCTGAGGGGATTCAAGAGTCAGCTGAGAAGATTGATTCAGGTGCCAGGCTTTGGTACCCCAGCACTATCCTCAGACTGTGCACGAAGGCCAAGGTTATCTTTGAGGATAGCAACCCAGATTGGTTAAATCCTAGGTGGCTAATTATGTTTCAGCATCTAACTCATGTGAGACCAACCCAACAACAAAGAAGACCTCACATAGGAAAGCCAAAACCAAAAGGAGGAGCTCACCAAGAAGAGTCTCATCAGGAAGAAAACCAACAAAGAGAATATTATGACCCAACCAACATAAACTTGAATCACATTCATGGAGCCATTGAGGAACTAGCAAGGAGTTATATGGAGGGACAAGAACAACAACTGCACATTCAAGCTCAAAGGATGGATCGTCAAGAAGAACTCCTTTCTAATTAGATGAATCAACAAGGGAAGTGGCAGAAACAGCAAATGGAACATTATTCCCAGCTCACTCAAGCCATCAATCAAGTGTCTGAAAGGCAAGAGCGTCAAGATAAGCGCCTTTAAGAACTCAACCAACGCCAGGTAGCTCAGACGAAGGCATTCAATGAGTTCAGTGTACTTAATAAAGGACGGCAACTACATAGGGAGGCGTTCAACATAAACACTCAAGCTAAGTTGAACTATATGTCTAGTCATATGCATAATCTACACTCTGCAATCCCTAGGTATGATGAGGTCCAAAAAGATTTCACAGAATAAGAGGAAAGGAAGGTGAAACAGCAGAAGGAAACACTGAAAAAGAAGATGGAAGATGCTGGTTTTTGGAAGAAGTTGATTGGAAAAGGCAAGAGAAGTGGGAGTACAAGCACTCAAGAAAAACACCAAGAAGACAAGCAAGAGGAAGAGCATGGGCAACCCCATGAGTAAAAGGTGGTGGAGTTCCCTCTTTGATCCATATTTTTCAAAGCTTTAAATAAGGAAAATCATGTATGAAATAGAATATGCTTCCATGGTGGTTTAGGATTTTCAATTTTGTTTCTAGTATTCTCCTTGCTTAGGTCTATGATTACTAGTCAAATTGCCTGTTTTCAATTCCATCTTGCATATTATGTTGCTTGTCTCCTTTTTAATCAAATAAAAAGAGAATGTGTGTTATCAAAGACCAGAGGGGAGTTCATATTGTGGAGTAAGTCCCTAATTTTATGGTGTGATAATAGATTAGCTAAGTTGGTTCACCAATAAGGTGGGAAGGTAACTATCTGTCCTGAATTATATGCTTGAAACACACCCCATGAGACTAGATAAATAATAAGATCCGAATAAGAAAAAGGGAAAGAAAAAAAAATGAAAGTTAAAGAATAAAAGAAAAAGAGTAAGAAATAAGGCTAGGCACCAAGGGTTTGAATCTTGAGGCAAGTGTCTGTGGTGTTCCTGTGTAAGGAATTTACTTGGATGAATAAGCTCTTAGGGGTGCCTTATCACTTGGTAACTTGGGTTAACTAACTCGGGATTATCAGCTGAAAGTCCACTATCAAGAGTAACCTTTGCTACAGAATGCTTAGTAACCCAAAGAGGTGCTGGACACCAAGGTCTCAAGAAAGAAAATAACAAACCATGTGCCTGTGGTGTGTATGTATGGGGGAAAGAGACTTGAAGGAGTAAGTCCTTAGGGGTGTCTTAACACCTAGCACCTTGAACCAACTGGTTCGGGAGTGCTGGCTGAAAGCTTATCTTAAAGAGTCGCCCCCTCACAGAGCACCTAGTCTAAGAACACAAATAAGCCCCGAAATGACAAAAAGGATCAATGAATAAAAGTTTCATAAGGTGCAGTCAAGTGGGTATTCCAGGACATGATATAGGTCTGTAAGCCAGTGAAGGAATGAACCTAAGTTGCTATGCATGAAACCACCATAAAACCAAGGACATGACTTCCACAATAATGACTCATTTCTCTTGGCGTTTCATTCATCATTCTCTTGTTCCAGTACTTACTTAGGGACAAGCAAGCTTTAAGTTTGGTGTTGTGATGCCAAGGCATTTTGGCCAATTTCATTGACCTTTTCTTTACTGTTTTAGGGTAGTTTCATGCATTTTTTTAGGAAATAAGCAAGTTTTGGGTAAAATTTCACTTACATCTTGATTCAAGCAAGCATGATGCATTTTATATGATTTCATGAGAATTTTTCATTAATTAAATGACAAATTGGATGATGCATGTCTCATGATGAGGATTAGAACTTTGATGCACTTTATTGCTTGATTTTAGGACAAAGGAAGCAAGAGAGAACCACGTTAGCCGCCACGTTAGTCTAACTAACGTGACCACTAACGTGGAATGAAGGCTAGCTTGCAACGTTAATGAGAAAAGTAATCACCAATAACGTCCTCAAAGCCATCATAGCCCACGTTAAGAGTCACATTAACTAAGCTAACGTGAACTCTAACGTGGAAGAAGAAAGTGGAGCCAACGTTAGTGACACTCACCTTTGTCACTAACGTTGGACCAAGCTCATATTGGCCACGTTAAGTGCCACGTTAACTTAGTTAACGTGGACTCTAACATTGGGAAGCAAAAGAATGGCCAACGTTAGTGACATTCACCTTTGTTACTAACGTTGGACTAAGCCACTTTGAGCCACGTTAACTCCCACATTAACTTAGTTAACGTGGAAGCTAACGTGGAGACAGCAAATAATCGCCAACGTTAGTGACACTCACCTTTGTCACTAACGTTGGAATGAGCCACAATGAGCCACTATGAGCCACGTTAACTCCCACGTTAACTTAGTTAATGTGGAAGCTAACGTGGAGGAAAGGATGATGAGCCAACGTTAGTGACACTCACCTTTGTCACTAATGTTGGAGATGGCTATCATCACCACGTTAGAAGCCACGTTAACTTAGTTAACGTGGATTCTAACGTGGGAAGTAGGGGCATCTTCGAACGTTAGTGACAAAGATAAGCATCACTAATGTTCTCGAAGGATTGGCAAGCCTACGTTAAGAGCCACGTTAACTAAGTTAACGTGGACTCTAACGTAAGGGGAAGAGTGGACTCTCAACATTATTGGAAAAGGTGAGTCCCAATAACGTATGCGAAGGACCAAGAGGCAACGTTAGTGGTCACGTTGGTGCCACTAACGTTGAAGTTAACGTGGATCATCCCTGGGTTAGGAACGTTAGTGAAAAAGGTGATTGTCACTAACGGTCTTGAACCCACACTCTCACTTAACGTTAATGCCACTAACGTCCTGAGCTAAATACCCTGCCTACTTCACACTTTCTCTCTGCAAGTAAGGCTAAGCCCACTGAAGAGGATAACTACTTCAAACTCAAGATCCAAAGGCCCATATCCAAGACTTGAAGAACCAACTAGAAGATCAGAAGAGTAGTATATATAGGGGTAGTTTTGAATTAGATGAGGAGCTTTTTTTGGGGAGTTGGAAATTTGAGAACTACTCTTTGTATTTTACTCTGCACTTCTAGTTTATTTTTTAGAATGTATCTTCCATCTTTGTTTTCCATTTCCAGAGCTATGAACAACTAAACCCCCTTCATTGGGTTAGGGAGCTCTATTGTAATTTGATGGATCAATATTAGTTTTTATTATTCTTCTTCTATCTTTTCTCTTGATTTTACTAGAAAGCTTTCAATCTTCATCCAATTGGATAGTTATCTTGGAAAAGAAGCTATTCATACTTGGATCTCTTCTGAACCTTGGAAGAGGAATGAAGAGATCATGCTAGAAACGCTTTCTCATGTTGGACCAAATTGGGGTTGGAAGGATATGGTGACTATAATTCTACCAATACTTAATTTGGGAATGCATGTGGTATAATCAGTGACCATACTTCATCTCTTCTCATGAGCAATTGACCAAGAAATTGGCTATTGATCAAGATTTGAGAGATTGAATTACAAGGAATTGTAATTTGATCACTTAAGATTGCCAAGGAGATCAATGAACGCATTGATTGAGGAAGAGGTGAAAATGAACTTGATCCGGAGAATGCAACATCTCCTAAACCCAATGAATTCCCCATTTCTGATCTTACCCATTCTCTTTAATTTCTGCAATTTACTTTTATGAGCATCTTCCCCATTCCCATTTAAGATTCTGCAATTTACTTTTTTCGTCATTTATTTTCAGCTCTTTACTTTCAGCATTTACATTTTATGCTATTTACTTTTTCGCCATTTAATTTCCTGCAACTATCAAACCAAATTTGGCTTCGCTCAACTAGAACATTCCTATAATTAAAGTTGCTTGACCAATCAATCCCTGTGGGATTCAACCTCACTCTATTGTGAGTTTTTACCTGATGATAATTCGGTATACTTGCCTAAGGAAAATTGTTGAGAGACAAATTTCCGTGCATCATAAGCCCATCACTAAGAAAAGGATGGAGCAAACAAGAGATCCCACTCATGGACATGACGAAATTCCTCATCATGAAATCCCTGAGATGCCTCAAGGGATGCATTTTCCTCCACAAAACTATTGGGAGCAAATCAACACCTTCCAACATGGGACAACTAAGGGTGGAGCACCAAGAGCATTCCATCCTCCTCCATGAAATTAGAGAAGACCAAAGAGTCATGAGAGAGGAGCAACAAAGGCAAGGAAGAGACATTGAGGAGCTCAAGCACTGCATTAGATCTTCAAGAGGAAGAACAAGCCGCCATCACTAAGGTGGACCCGTTCTTTAATCTCCTTGTTCTTTATTTTCTATTTTTCGAATTTTTATACTTTATGTTTATTTATGCTTGTGTCTTTATTACATGATCACTAATGTCTAAGTGTCTATGCCTTAAGGCAATGAAAATGAATCCATCACCTTTCTTAAATAAAAAATATTTTTAATTGAAAAGAAAAAGAAGTGCATGAATTTCGAATTTTATAACAGATTAATTATTTTGATGTGGTGGCAATACTTTTTGTTATCTGAATGAATGCTTGAACAATGCATATTTTTGAATTTGATTGTTCATGAATGTTAAAATTGTTGGCTCTTGAAAGAATGATGGAAAAGGAGAAATGTTATTTGATAATCTGAAAAATCATAAAATTGATTCTTGAAGCAAGAAAAAGCAGTGAAAAGCTTGCAGAAAAAAATATATATATGAAAAAAAAAGAGAGAATGAAAGAAAAAAAGCAAGAGGAAAAAGCCAATAGCCCTTTAAACCAAAAGGAAAGGGTAAAATAAAAAAGGGATCCAAGGCTTTGAGCATCAGTGGATAGGAGGGCCCACAGGAATAAAATCCTGGCCTAAGCGGCTAAACCAAGCTGTCCCTAACCATGTGCTTGTGGCGTGAAGGTGTCAAGTGAAAACTTGAGACTGAGCGGTTAAAGTCGTGGTCCAAAGCAAAAAGAGTGTGCTTAAGAGCTCTGGACACCTCTAATTGGGGACTCTAGCAAAGCTGAGTCAAATTCTAAAAAGGTTCACCCAGTCATGTGTCTGTGGCATTTATGTATCCGGTGGTAATACTGGAAAACAAAATGCTTAGGGTCACGACCAAGACTCATAAAGTAGCTGTGTTCAAGAATCAACATACTTAACTAGGAGAATCAATAACACTATCTAGGATTCTGAGTTCCTATAGATGCCAATCATTCTGAACTTCAAGGGATAAAGTGAGATGCCAAAACTGTTCAGAAGCAAAAAGCTAAAAGCCCCGCTCATCTAATTAATACTGATCTTCATAGATGTTTTTCGAATTCATTATATATTCTCTTTTTTTTATCCTATATGATTTTCAGTTGCTTGGGGACAAGCAACAATTTAAGTTTGGTGTTGTGATGAGCGGATAATTTATACGCTTTTTGGCATTGTTTTTAGTATGTTTTTAGTATGTTTTGGTTAGTTTTTATTATGTTTTTATTAGTTTTTATTTAAAAATCACATTTCTAGACTTTACTATGAGTTTGTGTATTTTTTTGTGATTTCAGGTATTTTCTGGCTGAAATTGAGGGACCTGAGCAAAAATCTGATTCAGAGGCTGAAAAAGGACTGCAGATGCTGTTGGATTCTGACCTCCCTGAACTCGAAGTGGATTTTCTGGAGCTACAGAAGCCCAATTGGCGCGCTCTCAATTGCGTTGGAAAGTAGACATCCTGGGCTTTCCAGCAATATATAATAGTTCATACTTTTTTCAAGATTTGATGGCCCAAACCAGCGTTCCAAGTCAGCTTAAGAATTCTGGCGTCAAAACGAATGTGATGATCTGTGACACTCATCATCATTCTCACCTATGAACATGTGCCTGACAACCACCTCTGTTCTACTAGCAATGGCTTGAATGCGTATCTCTTGGGTTTCTAATCTAAGATTGGAACCTTCGTGGTATAGGCTAGAATTATTTGCGGTCATTCTTGAGATCTGGAAAGTCTAAACCTTGTCTGTGGTATTACGAGTAGGATCTGGGAAGAGATGTGAAAGCTGTGTTTTTGCTTTTCGATGTGTACGCATACATCACACTTACGCGTGCATTGCCTTTTTTCCATTCCACGCGTACGCGTCATAGACTATGACGCATGCGCATCGATTTCAGTTTCCCAACTCCAAACTCTGGGCTGCTTGTCGTGGACGTTGGAGGCAACATTTAAGGCAACATTGGACCTCCAACGTTCGTTTGGTGATGCGTACACGTGATCCACGCGTACGCATGGATGGTCAATTTTGCCATTCCATGCATGCGTGTGACTCACGCTTGCGCGTGGATTTAAAAATTTTCTTCTTTTACGTGTATGCGTCATTGACGCATACGCGTCGCCCGAAATTCTTTCAGCTCTAGAAAATGAACATTTTCAAGGACGTTGGAAGTAACGTTGGACTACCAACGTTCCCTCCAACATTGGCACCAGAAACTTGTAGAAAGTTGCATTGCCTGCTTTCCTTTTCTTGCTCCTCTTCTGCTTCCTTCCTCCTATTATCAACAAAATAAATACATCAAAGCTTTGCTATAATCACAAGAATTTGCCTCATTCTTAGCACATAAGTAATTATGGCATAAATCTCATGAAAATGAATCAAATTAACATTGTTTGCATGAATCAAGGTAAGCATGAATTTCTCATCCAAATACTTACTTATTGCCTAAGAAATGTATGAAACTACTCTAGAACAAACTAAAAATGGCTTGTGAAACTAGCCAAGATGTCCTGGCATCATGCTCAAGTATCATACAATGCAACCAATGTCTTGTCACCAAATAAACATTTACTTCTCATAAAAGGATTTGCCTTAGCAGCATCACTAGTGTTCACAACAAACACTTGACCTTGGGGTTGGTTTTGACCTGTATTCGAATTCCTCCTACGAGGGCAACCCTTTGCAATGTGTCCGGGCAGTCCATAAAAAAAACAGGCACCTTTTCCTCTCGCCTGGTGGTACTGATCATAAGTGGGTCTTCTAATGCTTCCTTGACATTGAGGGTGTTAAGGTGCGTGTCCACCCCTCTTGAAGTTCTGACCTCTTGGCTGAAAGTACTTGCCTCGGCCTCTGTTGTTGTTTCCTCCTTGGGTATCCCTTGCTAGTGCTACCTTCTTTACATAATCCTTCACAACCCTTGGCTTGATCACAAGCTCAAAAGATATCCGAATCTCCAAAGGAGCCACAACAGTCATGATGTTCTCCCTCAAACCTCCTTGGTACTTTATGCATTTCCAACTCTCATAGGACTTCAGGGCACCCTGACACACTCTAGAGAACCTACACCTCAAATCTGCTTGTGTACTCGGCCACGGACAATGAGCCTTCCTTTAGTTGCATAAGCTCTAACTACCTAGCTTCCTTTACTGATTCCAGGAAATAATTTTTGTAGAAGGCCGTCTGAAATACGTCCTAAGAAATGTCGACATTCTGAAGTTGTAGTAATCGGCATTCTCTTTGCCACTAATGTTGAGTCTCTCCTAAAATTTGGTACGCCGTAAACTCCACAAACTAATTGTCTGGAACATGCTAAGCCTGCAGAGCACACTCCATGACTTGGAACCAATTGTTTGCTTCAGTAGGATTGGTCGACTTGGTGGATGAACCTTTAGAAATAAAGCCAAGGTCATCGGAGCACCTCCCAAGTCGTTATCGTCTCCTTCTCCATTCCCATTTCCTTTCCATTTCCATTTTCGGCCGGTTGACCTATCCTTTCCACGACTTGCATAGTCACAGCAGCATTCGCTTCCATAGTATTTGCCAGGTTGGCCATCGCTACCATAAACTCGGCATGTTCATTAACGGGTTGATTACCCTCATTGTCTCTCCGTGTACGCGTACGACCTCGTTTGCGAGTGGCCATTAAGGTTCTTGTCTTCACCAAACAATTGATAATTTGATATCAAGGTGATCAATCTCAATATCTCAAGCCTGGTGCTTTAATTATCCCAAAAAGGCACTCACAAACAAGCATGATATACATATATGAAGCTGTAAACCTAAATAGCATAAAAGAAAAAGACACAGAGTATAGAATAAAGCATAATTTTGGTCCATCCCTCAGGCTCACGAAGATGAACCGCTTTGATACCACTAAAAGTAACACCCTATTGCCTTAAGCCTTACCTCATGACATAAAGCAAAAGATAACAAAGTGTCACGATAGTTCTAAAACTCGTACAATAATATATATAGGAAAAAATAATAACACTAGAAGTCTGATGAAGAATTATAGCTCAAAATAGAAACAGAAAGCGTAAAGCGTTCACTCGATAACTGTAAGTGTAAATGCATAAGATACAACATAATACAATACTAATCAGTATAGATATATAAGTATGATAGTAAAAAGAGCTTTAGTCGTAGCCCGCGGAGTTTAGGCCGACTAGTTATTATACAAACAATACAAAGTTTTTGAGTTAAAACAACATATACAACTTATCTCTAAAGTCAAGCTTCTAAAGCAACGAAGATACAAAAGTGAGAGTATATCTATGATAAAGTAATCCAAAATACAAAAGGTGATAAAAGATCCTCCGCTCCGTCACCATCTCGCAACTCATCGAGGTAGGTTACGACCTGCATCTGACAAACAACAACAACAACATATGGAATGAGAATTGGAGGTTCTCAATATGGTAACAGTTCCTAGTAATGTAAGATATAAGGTTCTGGGATGCCAAAGGCAATCCTTGAACTTTACATCAAGGATAGATTCAAACTTATAAAACAATTTAACAAAGTCCTTAAACAAGTCATCTAACTTAGGGGAAATTCTAAACTATTGATAACACCGTTGTCCCACAGCCTTCGCCAACCTAACCTCCCTGCGATCCCATAGCCACCGCCTACCGAGCCTCTTCAATCCCTGTAGAAAACACAAGTAAGGGCATACAAGTAATACACAATTAATGTTCATATATAGCAAGTAAATCAGGAAGCAAGTAAACATGTTATAACTTAGGTAATAGAGGCAAGTAAACAAAGCAAGCAACCATATAGAAAATGCACATGATGAATGGCTGTCCTATTAGCTGTGATATCACATTGTCGGTTCAAATGCCAACCCAACACATTCCCATGGGAATGTCACCTTTCGGTCACGAGTATAAATGGGTACCCTCCCTAGGGATATAGTGTCCAGCTCACTTTCCCAAGGATATAGTGTTTGGCTTACTGTTGAACTCGAAAGGATGTAAGCGGGATACTCTACCACAGTCCTCACATTAATATCCACGTAAAACAGTATTCAATAAGTTCATCATTCATCTCTGAGTCTTAGACTCATCATAACCATCATTAATCCTTGATTTTACAAGTTATTGTTAACTCTTAAGTTCTCAAATTCATCACCAATATAGCACTTCACCCGTTCACTCACAACTTCAGAAACCTAAGTCTCCGTCTTCTAAACTTATACAAAAATTCATCAATTTAACTCATTGACTCATCTTTATTATTCTTACACAAAAATTGAAGAAGTTTAGAAAGTTAGAGAACCCTGGAAAAGTGAGGAAAATAATTTTTCAGTAAAACAGGGGTCATGCGAATGCAGCATGCCTTGTCCCGCATACGCATTAGTTGAAATTCGGACGTCCGCGTACGCAGCACCCTGTTAGTGTACGCGAGATACCCCTAACAGAAAAGGATGCTTGCAACGCATGTTAAAAGTCGCATATGGATGCCTTGAAAATACATGCTTCCGTACACATGGTAATGCCCGCGTACACGAGACCCCAGACAGTGGAGAATGCTCGCGTTCCGTGCACAGGTTTGCGTACGCATGCTGTATCAAACTTAGAAAATTTTTAAAACTGTAAAATTTTAGATTTTTGTACCTAACTTTCTCGTTTTGAAATATTTTCCATTCATTCTTCAAACGTCTTAAAGCTCTTGGTGCAAACCTTCATAAAAATCTAGTTTCATAAAAATGGGGATCCGGAGGCCAAGTTATGCCTTGCTAAAGTTCGTTAAAAACAAGGTTTTACACAAAATCATCAAAGTTCTCTACTTTCCAAATTTCAAAGCCAAACTAAATCAAAACCTACTCAATTTCATCACAAAATACTACCATACACTACACTTTACCATTCCATTGTACCTCAATCATTTCGACACATATTTCACTCAATTTTCCCACCATAATCCAACAAAATTAATAATTCCAAATCAATATTTTAATATCAACAATTTGTACAATTCAATCCCTCATATACATCCTTCATCAACATACAACATGATCACATCACTGCGATAGTATCACAATCATTATATCCCAATTATCATCCTCACATCCAACCACATGCAACTCATACAACCTCATCATAATTTACATATCACATACATAATCCAATCAACCATTTATTCAATTCAATCCTATCTTAAGGTCAACTAGCCTAAGTATCACGAAACATTACATATTACATAAAGAAAACTAAAACCATACCTTGGCCGATTCCCAATACAAACAAAATCACCAAATTTGATTCCAACAAGTCTCCAATCACCAACACCACTTCCAAAGTCACGAAATATCAAGCTATACATACCAATATCACTAACTTCAGTACCTAGAATTCACAATATACCAAACCACAAGGGTTTTTAAGAAATCTTACCTTAATCATAGAAATTGGTGATGAAACCTAATGATTTCTCACTATTGGTTAGCACCTAAACAACCAAATCACAAAATTTCACTAAAAAACAAACCTCGAATTTGAAATTCACTTAAGGCAGAGAAAGGGAGTATGAAAGTCAAAAGCTTACCAGCAAAAATAGTAGAACTAATGGACTCGGCGAGAGCTTTGCGTAGTCGCAAACGGGACACAAATCGGAGCACCGTAGCTCAAGTTATAAGAGGAAGAAGTTGAAGATGAATAGTATTCTTCTTCCCTCTTCTCCCAACTCATTGCGGCTGTAAGTGTGTGTGTTTATGAAGTTATGAGGCTGAAATGACCTCGTTTAAGGTTATATATATGTTGGGCTTAGGTCCAACTTGGGCCTGATCCAACCCGTTTGCATTTTTATCCCATTTAGCGCAATTTTGTGCCAAACTTTTAGAATTAGTGCCCGGTTTTAAACTTTAATTATTCTCCTAAGTCTTTCTACCATTTTTTTTTATTCTCACGCAGTATCGACCAAACTTAAGTCGATACTGCCGGCTAATTTACCATTACACATTTTTACGCAATTTTTTTTGTAGAAAATTATATTTTCCAACTGGAAAAATTTTACTGAATTCAATTGTCACCTCTAAATTTCTAAATTAAGACTTCTAAATTTTTGACATATTTTAGGCAATTATTTTATTATTATTTTACGTTAATTAATTGGTTGATTATTTTTCGGTTCTTCAACTAATCCTTCGTCAAAGGGTTAGGAGCTTTGTTTATGTTTTCTATGGGTTATTAATCTATGTTTGTTTTATTTTAAAGTTTTTCATTTATCTATTTCATGATTGAGTTATTCGTTGTTCATTCGGATTAGTGGTATCAAAAGGTATGCTAATCTCTTTTGAATTCTTTTATTAGAATTAAAAAATTTGATATTTAAATTAAAACTTGAAAACTCTTTCACATGACTTTTTGAATTCAGCTAGGAATAGTTGTTCAATTGGTGTGCGATACGTACATGATTTTCAATCATAATACACTACAAGAAAAATACCCATTCAGCCACACTTTTTTTAAGCTACATTTGAAAAATGTAGCCTATTCTATGAATAGGCTACGCTTTTCTCCATGTTGCCTTTTTATAAGAGAAAAGGATACACAATTGTGGCATCATTTAAAAAGTGTAGCCTTAGGTATTTTAGAAATCACTTATAAAGCGTAGCCATTGGTTGATATCTATAGGTTCACTTTTCGTATCAAAGAGGACGCTTTTAGAGGGTAGCCTATTTATTAAGTTTTAGGTGCATTTTAAAAGTGATGCCTAATGTATCTAGAGCCAAAAATTTGTCACTTGTGAATTTTTTCCCTCTTAACTTTTCCCCAGCGTAAGGACGCACACTCATTTCACACTTAGTGAAAATTTTCCCTCCAAGAGAAGAAAACCCTTTCACCTTTCACCTTTCAGAGAAGAAAACCCTCAGCTCACACTCAGCTCGTTATCACCTTTTCACCTTTCAGAAAAGAAAACCCTCCAAGAGTCACCGCTCACTACGTGAAGAAAACCCTTTCAGAAAACCCTCCTGCATCGCGCGAACCGAAAACCCTCACCATCGCGAAGATCGCACCCTAGTCACCACTCACCCCCAGTCACCACTCACTGCCACACACCACTCACCACTAACCACTGACCGTCGCTCCTCTTCGCCCTCCTACACTAATCGTCGCGTGCCGCCCATACCGTCGTCGATCTCTGCACTTCTCGTCATCCTCTCTGTGCTCACATTGTCGATTACGTATGTATTAATTTTCATTTGATTCTGAAATTTGAAGGGTTGAGGTTTTCGATTTTAGAAACCGGTTTCTGCTCTGTACATAATCACAAACACAACAACTATTCTCTTGTTTATTTCTTGTATTTCAATTAGAATGTTGAAATTTGAGAGTAACCAAGTTGATGCATGAGCCAGATACGCCATTTTTGAGCTGAAATCGTATTTGGTTTGGGTGACATTTTAAGATTATTTATTTTCCAGGTGGCATTTGTATTGAACTATCACTACAAGAAAAATACCCATTCAGCCACACTTTTTTTAAGCTACATTTGAAAAGCGTAGCCTATTCTATGAATAGGCTACGCTTTTTTCTGTGTTGCCTTTTTATAAGAGAAAAGGATACACAAATGCGGCATCATTTAAAAAGTGTAGCCTTAGGTATTATAGAAATCACTTATAAAGCGTAGCCGTAGGTTGATATCTATAGGTTCACTTTTCGTATCAAAGGAGACGCTTTTAAAGGGTAGCCTATTTTTTAAGTTTTGGGTGCACTTAAAAAGTGATGCCTAATGTATCCAGAGCAAAATACTTATCACTTGGTAACTTTTTTCCTCTTTTACGCGAAAGGAAACCTACACTTAGCGAAAATTTTGTCAATTCCCTCCTAGGTCATCACTCCCCTCTAAAGTCCCTTCATCCTTGCACTGACCCGTGAAGAAACCCTCTCACCACACTCACCATCGCCACTGACCACCCACTATCGCGCAGAAACCCTCTCACTGCACCATCGCGAAGAAACCCTCTCACTGCAGCAACGCAAAGAAACCCATACTCATCACCACTCACTACAAGAAAGTCACTCCTGTTCGCCCTCACCATCATCATCTCTGCGCTTCTCACCTTCGCCAACCCTGTCGCGCACAACCGTCACCGTCGCCACCACTCACTCATCTTCATCACTCACCACTCACCACGCCGTCACTCATCTTCATTGTTGCTTCTCTTTGCTGCGCGCTCACATCAGGAAGACTCTGCCTCAACTGAAAGCCTCTCATCAGTCACTCACCATCGTCAAGAAGGTATGTATTCACCTTCATTTGGTTTCTAAAATCTGAGAGGATAGGATTCCGATTTTAGGGTTGCAATTTGGGAGTTTGGTACAAAATCCTGTGAACTTGTGAATTGATGAACATGCATGCTAATGTTGCGGTGCAGTAGAACTAGTGAATTTGGGGGTTTCATTCTGTTAGTGTTACACCACAGGGTTTACTGTGACTTGTTGCTAAAATTTTATGGTTTGTCTGCTCCTGAAGGTCCACTTACGGAGGTTTGCTTCTGTATGATTTTTGGTGCAAAATAATTAGAGCTGTTAACATTTATTGTCTAAATTGAAGTTGCTAAAACAAAGATTGAACTGGATGTGCAGAGTGTCCATAGCAGAAGCTGTGTTATTATATTTTTTTCTTTTATGCACAAACCATTCTTCTGTTAAAATTGTCTTGCCTACTAATAAATTAAGAAAACCAAATAGGGAGATTGTTTGAGATGATTACTCTTTTTATATAAAAAAACAAAAAGATTTTAAAGGATTCTGAAACAAGTATTCTCATAAAATCTTCTAAAGAAACAAATTCTTGTAAAGAGACAGGGTATGGACTTCCATTTTTAACAAATAAAATAAACCTTGAACTGTGAAACGCTAGATCAACAGAAATCAAACTTTCCAATGCAGAAGATTATTGTTTTCATTGTTTTATCTTTGGAATTTTTGTTACTCGCAGGTTTTGACAGAGAGTATTGATTGTGTCTTAGAGTTTGTTAAATGAAGTAAGGCAATCAACGCCACTGTTGCATTGGAGATAGCTACAGCCTTGCAGGTATGTGTATTTTGTCTCTTTCTTCTAATCATAATAGAAATTTGATTTAAAAGAAGACCAGAACATTTTGTTTGTTCCTGATTTTGTGTATATTTGTTTTGTCTTTCAATTACACTTAGTAAAAATGAAGACATTTTTATATTTATTGGCTTGGAAGGCATAAAAAGGTTTATTTTTTCAAAATGGGAGTCTTTAACTTTACATGTAATACATGTGTTCCACATTAGAAGTTTCACTGCTTATGCCATGGGGTTTCTAAGGAGTAAGGATCCACTGATTCTGGATAACAATTTGAGGGAACTGGGTGCTAAAATTATATAAGACAATTGGGCAGGTGTAGTTCCCTTTCTGAAGGTGCATTTGAGGATTGATCTCTCTCTCTCTCTCTCTCTCTCTCTCTCTCTCTCTCTTTCACACACACACACACAAAATTAGTATTCATAGTTTTGGGATTAAAGAGGTATATTTTTGTTAGAATATGTTTCTGCACTATGATATTATTTTAAATCTTGTACTTAGCTATATTTCTAGATCTCATGCTCTTGAATTTCTCTAAACTTTGGTTGCTGCAACTTATTGTGTTTATCCTTTGATTAAATGGCAGAAGTAGTTTTATATCTAAGTAACCTTTCCATTGAGTATGCTTATGCTCAAATAAGTTAGGCTACATAATGTATTTATTGACTAGTCAGCTGTTTGATTCTTGGATCTGTGAATGACTGTTGCTTTCTTAATCAACACAGTTTACTTTGTAGTGGTAAATGGTAATGTTCCAATAAACAAAAATCAAGTACTAATGGGGACTATTATTCATTTTTCTAGAGTAGTTTACTGATTTCATGTTGTTAATTATTTCACTACCATTACATGAATGAAATGAAAAATACATCAAGTAGCAATATTATTGATTGTGTTTTACATACAAGACTTGCACTCCTATTTATACATTAATAATATGAGTAACTAACAGCTTTGCCTGATATGAAAAATCTATTGGATTCTTAATTGCCTTAACAGTTTTATTAAGTCACAAGCTAACTAACCATTCTCTACACTACTATCCTTTACAAGGCTCAATTTTATCCCTCCAATATAAAATCCTAAACTCCAAAATGAAAAACCACATTAATCTTCATCTTCTCTTCTGTTTCTGTTAACTGCTACTGTTACTCTTGTACTTGTTTTGCTTTTTGAGTAATGATGGGCGAGTTATTCCATCATTCATAAGTCAACTGCTTTCTATTAACATTTCCATATACTTTGCCAATACTTTGCCAACTTAGTTTATTAAAATTCGATTGTTTTTAGGTTTTTTTATACTACAATATCTAGGAATATCAATATGTATCATTTCTCCTTTTGTTCATGGTTGGTTTTTTTAGTAGCTTATTCATTGATACTGAATCCAAATGCATATTGAGGATTAATAATTTTCTTCATCCGAAATTGTGTTTCCTTTTCAAGAGCAAAATTTGGTGGCTGCCATGAGCTTTAGATTGTTGTGATCACTCTCTCTCTGGATCTTTGATCTCAACAGAAAACGCAGCGTTTGAGTAGGCACACTTAAATCACTTTGCTCATTCTGGTAAACCTTTTTTTTTTAATTTCCCCACTTAAATCACCTCAAGTGAAGATATTTCTGGTGCTTTTTCCAATTTTAATCTGTACCCCGTACTAGGTATTTCAATTTGATTAATTTATTTATTTTTTTATATTAATATAATAATAATAATAGTTTTTTTTATTATGGTTATGAAATCTGGGTTCTGATTTTCTGGTCTTCTGAAGGATATGTGTGTGTGTGTGTGTGTGTGGTTTTTTTCCATTTTTTCTGAATTACTTAAAATGCACAAGTGTTAGCTTGGATCTTTGTCTTTTGGTTGGTCATTCTAATAAATGGGTTTGCTTGGTGGTTTAGTATTGAGGGTTGTTCTACCTGCTCTGTTTAACTGTTTTGAGGGTACGGTTTATAATATTAGGAGTATGGGGGTGGTTGTTGTTCTTTCTTTGCTGAGGTTGATGGTGCACCTCTGTCACTTAAATAGGACATGTTGCTACAACACTATGCCATTGCCCATGCTTTATTTTTCTTTTTTTTTTGTGTCTTAAAAAGTAGAATTTAAAACTTATTTTATAAGAAACAGGCTGAGTTGGCCGGTTAGAATTTGAAGTAGAATAAAGTTC
This sequence comes from Arachis ipaensis, assembly GCF_000816755.2. Classification (NCBI taxonomy): domain Eukaryota; kingdom Viridiplantae; phylum Streptophyta; class Magnoliopsida; order Fabales; family Fabaceae; genus Arachis; species Arachis ipaensis. The sequence goes on from NC_029792.2 coordinate 40,260,128, forward strand.
AAACCACTCAAAGTTGGGTTAGGTTATTTAACCTTTTAAAAATAATTTAGCCAAATCAAACCAAGTCAATCTAAAATATACTGGTCAATGGTCAATTAAGCTTTCAAGCAAAGGGCCATGCATGTTGAAATGTCTTGTTCTGCATGCCAGTTACATCTTTCCAACATTGAAATGTCTATTTTCTTATTATTATCACTTTCTTTATATAGCCCAATGCCCTTTTTCATCTGTTTTCCTTTATTCACAAATTCAATATGTGATAAACAAAATTCTAATTAATAGCCATATTTATACACCTAAAATTTTGTTGTTTTGCCATTATCTGTTGAATTATTTAATTGCTGTAGCTGCTGCTGGGTCCCAAATCTGTTCGATTATATCAATTTAATTCTTGCTAAATGATGATTGTGCTAAATTCGTGGTTAAATGGTTGCATATGGCAATTACAATTTTTTTTTGTCTGTGATTTTTATAGTTATTCATGGTTAAGATTGAAGGCGAGAGTTTTTGTTTAAGGTCTTCCAAGCAGATTTTGTCAAAACGTGATTATGTCATGGCAAGGTACAATGCATACTTTAATGCTTTTGATTTGTTAGTTTTGAAGTTAGAATTTAACCTATTATATTTGTACTATAAATTCTATGTTTCTCTTTATTTGTTTTACCTCAATGGGTTTCTAGAGAATTACTTCTAAGACTAGGAACTATTTTCCAACCTAATTACAAGGCTTTGAAAGTCCTTTTCATTGCCCATTCCCTTTATAGCGAATAATACCCTTCCTCCTCTATTCTTGTTATCTTCACTTTGCGACCCCTTATAAATTTTCCTCCTAAAAAATTTAATAATTATCAATTAGGTTTTGTGATATGCCAAAGGATTGGATGGATCTACCGAGGTATAGTGAAGAGTATATCAATGGTGTTATTAGTTTTTTAGACTTTGCATACTCCAAGGGAGAACCGGATGGACGACAAATTCAATGTCCTTGTAAGAAGTGTTGTAACATTAATTGGTATAGAAGAGATGTGGTATTTGACCATTTAGTAGCCGACGGATTCGTTAAGGAATATAGAACATGGATTAATCATGGCGAATGGGCAATCCCGATGGCGATTGACGATGACACGGATGATGAAGAAGGTGCACGCGATGACATCGAAGGACTGCTTAATGATGCATTTGGAGATGTATCTCATGCTGAGGGTGTTACTGTAGGTCAAAATACAGAGGCTAAAAAGTTTTACAATTTAATAGATGGGGCAAGTCAAGAGTTATACCCGGGTTGTAATAAATTTTTTACATTATCTTTTACCATCCGTCTGTACTTGTTAAAGTGTTTGCACGGTTGGAGCAATGCCTCCTTTACTTCACTTCTTGAGCTATTGAAAGAGGCAATGCCTGACATTAACATACCTTCATCTTTCCATAAGACAAAGGCTATGATAAGAGATTTAGGGCTGGATTATAAAAAAATTGATGCTTGTCCTAATGATTGCCTCCTGTATAGAAAAGAACTAAAGGATAAAAAACAATGTCGTGTGTGTGGAACTTCTCGATATACTGAAAATTCTAGTGATAATAGCGAGAACCAACCTGACAAGAAAGGTCGTCCTATTCCTGCAAAGACTCTGAGATACTTTCCTATAATTCCAAGACTTCAGAGATTATTTATGTGCTCAAAGACGGCAGCTAGTCTGAGGTGGCATGATGAGGAGCGCGTAAAAAATGGGACATTAAAGCATCCTGCTGATGGCTTGGCATGGAAGAACCTTGATGAAATGGATAAAGAATTTGCAAAAGAATCTCGCAATATTAGACTAGGCTTGTCAAGTGATGGATTCAACCCATTTCGTAGCATGAACATTTCATGGAGCACGTGGCTCGTGATGCTGATGGTATACAACTTGCCTCCATGGATGTGCATGAAACCCGAATATTGTATGCTTTCTTTGCTTATTCCTGGGCCACAATCACCTGGTAAAGACATTGATGTGTATCTACAACCATTGATAGAAGACTTGAAGTTGTTGTGGGAAATAGGGGTCGAAACTTATGATGCGTCAAAGAATGAGACCTTTCAAATGCGGGCAGCTCTTTTGTGGATAATCAACGATTTTCCTGCTTATGCTATGTTGTCTGGGTGGAGTACAAAGGGAAAATTGGCTTGCCCTTGTTGCAACAAAAATACCTGTAGCTTACAACTAAAACATAGTCGGAAGACAGTTTATATGGACCATCATGTCTTTTTACCCATGGATCATCCATGGAGAACCAATACAAGGTCTTTTAATGGGAAGCAGGAATTAAGACCCCCTCCACATGTTATTGAAGGAGCCGAAATTTTTGAGATGCTACAAAATGTTGAGAATGTCTTTGGAAAGAAGCAAAGTACATCAAATAGTTTCCCATGGAATTGGAAAAAAAGATCAATTTTCTTTGAATTGCCTTACTGGCACGAGAACCCACTGCGTCACAACTTAGATATCATGCACATAGAGAGGAATATACCTGACAGTGTAATTGGAACTCTCTTGGATATCCCAGGCAAGACAAAGGACCATTTGAATGCTCGATATGACTTAAAAAATTTGGGTATCTGGAAAAATCTTCAACCAAAGGAGGTGAATAATGGCAAGAGAATAAAGTTGGCAAAGGCATGCTTTTCTATGACTGCTGCAGAGAAGTCAGTTTTTTGTGGTGTTTTGAAGACAACAAAGCTACCTGATGGTAGTGCTTCGAATATATCACGCTGTGTACATCTAGGAGAAAGAAAAGTTTCTGGGTATAAGACCCACGATGCTCAGTTCATGCTTCACTATTTACTACCAATACCGATTAAAAGCATCCTTCCTGATCATGTGGTCATTCTGTTGATTCGACTAAGTTCCTTTTTTCGTCGCTTGTGCAAGAAGTTCATCACACTGGAAGAGATAGATCTACTGGAGTTAGAGATTGTGAAAATGTTATGCCACCTTGAGAGGATCTTTCCCGCTAGTTTTTTTGACATAATGGTTCATCTTTCCATTCATTTAGCAAATGAGGTGAGATTGGAGGTCCGGTGCAGTTTCGTTGGATGTATCCTCTAGAAAGGTACATGTGTACATTAAAGTCATATGTTCGCAACAGAAGTCGGCCCGAAGGTTCTATTGCAGAGGCATATCTGGCTGAGGAGTGCTTAACTTTCTGCTCAAGATACTTGCATGGAGGTGTGCAAACAAGACTTAATAAACGGCCTCAGAATGATGATGATCCTAACGAAGACAAAGTTGTACCATCAAAGTTGTTTTCTAACAAAGGTCGTTCGTTAGGTGTGGGAAATGGAGAACCAATTAATCTAGATGACATAGCAATTGCTCAAGCCCATGTGTATGTATTACACAATTGTGAAGAAGTTGTAGATTATGTTAGGTAACTCAATTAAACTTTTTTTTTTATTTCGGTCAAGTTCACCCATATTTTTGTGATCAAACCTAACTATTATTAATTATAGAGAGCATAAGGAAGAGGTTAACAATCAGCGGGAAATAAAATGGAGAAAAGCAAAAGTTCACAACAAAACGTTCACGCAGTGGTTTGAAACTCGTGCAAGGGATCCAAATGTGCCTTCTTGGCTAAAAGAATTATCTCAAAGTCTAAGCTTTGTGGCAAGAAGATTTTCTGGATATATAATTAATGGATACAGGTTTCACACGGTGGAGAGTGAGGCAAGGAGGAAAACACAAAACAGTGGTGTCATATTAACTGCTTTAACTTCAAGCTTTGCAAGTGCTAAGGATCAAAGTCCAATCCAAGACAATGTAGCTTATTATGGCAGGTTGTTTGAGATAGTAGAGTTAGACTATTTTCGGCGTTTTAAGGTGGTCTTATTTCGGTGTGAGTGGTACGATGCTGGGAGAGATAAGTATGGTCTTACATTTGTTCACTTCCATAAGAAATGCTTCCAAAATGAACCTTTTATACTAGCATCTCAAGCACATCAGTGTTTTTATGTGCAAGATCCATATGAACATAACAAACATTATGTTATGGAAATTGTCCCAAGAGATTTATTTAAAACAAGCGACGAATCTGAGTCTGAGGCCCGTCAAACACACTATAGTGAACAACACGAGCGTATAACGAGCCCTGCCATACCAGCTGATGATGGTGAACTTATTCTGGAGAGGACTGATTTACGACCCACGGTTATTGAAACGGTTCCCCAAGTGACTTCTGTCCAAGAATATGAGGCAGACTTCATTGGAGATTCTGATTCTGATTGGTCATCCTAAGCAATTTATTGCATAATATGTACATATGTATACTTAAGTTTTCTTTTTCACCTTTTTATTTGTAAGTAATACTTATTTTCCTGTTAATTTGTCAGTCTCTTACATATTTCTTATATTGATTTTGATGGGTATATTGACTCTACTTATTTTTCAGTCTCTTCCATTTATTTGTGTAGGAATAAAGAATTTATTGATCTTAAAGCTACATCAAGTAAGAATTTGCTTAGACAATTTGAGGCTAAGAGACAAAGGATTGTAACTGAATGCAAGAAATATGAAATGGAAGCTGCAGCTGCTAATGACAAGGAGAAATCTGAGTGAAGGGTGGATGAACCGGAAAGTCAATTGGAGATGCGTGCAACCAAAGGGCAGAAGATATCCACGTCAAAGAAGTTGGATTTTAGTCATCTGCGAAGCACATTCGATTCTATTAGAAAAAGGATTAATTCCACGCCTACCACCTTGGAAGTATAGCCAAATATTCCTTCGCAACAGCCAGAAAATAAAAAGAGAAAGGAGCTATTGCCTATGCCTACTGTTGAGAAAGTCAAGAATGGAGTGCAGGGTGAGAAATCAACACAAGGCTTAAAGAAGTCTAAGCCTACAAACATGGAGAAGATGAACTTCCAAGGAAGCTCGAAGCAATTCGTAAAAGGAATAGCAACGTGTCAACAAGTCTAAGCCAAGAACTGAGTTGTCCAAGTTCTACTCAACTCACAATCAACCAAGGGCAATAGCAGAATTTTTAACTCACAGATGAAGAGACTTAAACAGGGCAAGATGACACAACTTTGCCTTCTCCTGAAACTACCCCACAACCTGAAAGTGTAATGTTTGAGCAAGGAATATCAACAAAGGGTAAGAGGATGCCAGGAGTAAAGGCTACAACAATTTATGAGTTCTTAAAGAAAAATGGGATAGACGTGGAAATTGAAGGACCAAGCACTGAACTAAGTGAGGACGGGGAAGAAAGCATGGCACTTGATAAAGACTATTATCAACATGTGATGGAGGACATTGATGATGAAGAAGGTACTGTTTTGCTATTTTTCTATCTTCTCTTATAAATTGTAATGCTTCTTTTTTCAATTAGCATCACTAATTAGTCCTTAATCTATTTCCTAATGAATGAAACTAGGAGAGCCAAAGAAGAAGAAAACCCGTGGAAAAACAACTTGCAAGGAGATTTATGCAAGGACTATGGAACAGCGGGAAGAAGTCACTTTTGATATTGGACAGCCCGTAGGACCAACCGACCAAAGTGTTTCTAATTTAACTAGTTTTGTTGGCACTATTGGTAGAAATAAAAGATTCGTAAGCCTTTTGTACACTAGTTGGCATGCTGTTCCTTCTAAAGCTAAGAAGTTCATGTGAGATTATGTTAATGTAAGATACTTGGTAATTATTGATTTCAAGTTTTTTATTCAGCACAAGAGCAATTAACAATTACTTATAATCATGCAGACCAAGTTTATCCTCCCAGACAGTGCAGAAAAGTGGGTAATGCAAGCGATTCGAGATGCTTGGAAGCGGTTCAAAGAAAAGATTAAGTAAAAGCACTTTGTTCCCTATGATACTATTGAAGATATGGTGAAGAATCGACCCCCACAAGTACCACAAAGTGGTTTCATAAAATTGATCTATTATTGGAGTCATCCTCTAATCCAGGTAAAAGACTATATATGTCAAATTTTCATGTGAAACTATTTGACTATTCAAAGAGCAATATGGTATATATTTAGTTACTAATGTGAAGCAGCTCTGATGTTTTTTGATGTCTCAATAAGCACTAATTTGGTGTGAATTATTGTTATTAAAAGAAAATTTATTAAGCGTTTCAGCATTATGTGATGTCTATATGCCTTTCTACTTGGCTAGCTACTTTTTTATCTCATTGCAAAGGTCAGATATATGTTTAGCAGTAGCCAAATTGATAGTGGTTCATGCCAAATGAGCATGCTCTGAGATGAATTATAGAGTGTGCTTTGTCATTTTCTCTGCCCAGCTTTTAGTCAGTTATAGGTGCGTATTAGGTATTTGTGATTTGGTGTGTGTTGTGGCGATGGCATTTTCCCCCTGTGGTAGTAGGATATTTTGGATACTTTGTGTTGGAATGTAGGTACCTACTCGGGATAGTGAAGTTGTTGGAGATAAGATTGAGAACTCAATCAGTGAGGTTGGTGTTCCTAATATCTAACTGGGATAAAATTTTATGTTTTTTTGGATTCTTTGTGAAGCTAGTGGGAGGTGAAATAATGGAAGGAATCTTGATGAGACTAATTGGTCAAAAAGTTTCCCATCATCAGCTGATGGCGCCGTACTTAGTAGTGAATCTGGGGTACTATTTTTTAGTCAGGTTGGTTTTGTAAATGAGTAGTTCTCCATTGGACAAGGACAGCTGCATATTATTTGACATGAATTGTAGTTTGTAACCGTTCTTTTTTTTGACATTTATGAATTATGATGAGAAAACTCCATAGATAAACAAAGCTTTTGATGGTTATGTACTTGCTTTTCATGGATAAATTGTACTAAATAGTTTGTATAACTAGATGTAGAGTTAGGTTCATTATTTTTGAATAATATTTGTCGGGTGAATGTGGCATTTTTCACTGCTTTAGCTTAATAATGCAGCCTTGCTAGTAGATTTGCCTAACTCATTATGCTGCACGTGTTAGTAACTGTATGCTAACTTTTTATTCACTTCCAGTCAATAAGTCAAAGAAACAAGCAACACAAGGAAAAACAGAAGTTTCCACATCGCATGGGGCCAATCAATTTCGGAAGAGTACGAGTGGCTATGGTAAATAGTAGATTTATATTATATTAGAATTTATATTTGCATAAATTGAAGGAAGAAACCGAAGTATGATCTTGTTTTGCAACGAGCAACAAAGGAAACAAACGAGGAATCAAAAAGGTTTGAGATGTTCATTGCTACCCGAACAAGTCGGAAGAGGAAAGAAGTGGGTGAGGAAACACAAACTGCTGTTGTAAGAGTTCATTGAATCATTCATAATTACATTTCAAATTTAGGATACGGTAACTAACTCAATTTTAAATGTTTCTTCTATGCAGGAAGACTTCCAACACCGCCAAGCTGCTGGTGAAACAGAAGAGGAAGCATTTGAGGCCTTATTCGGGAAAGAACAACCAGGTTGGGTAAGGTTGTATGGAAGATCTGTGACAAAGACTGATTTAAAAAAACATGCTGAAATTAATGAAATCAAGAATCAGCACAAAGAGGAAGTGTCCAGCCTAAAGGATAAACTTGGACACATGGAGGCCCAACAGCAAAAACAAGAGGCCAAACAGCAAAAACAAGACAAAGAGATTCATGGGTTGCGAAATATGATCAAGTTATTACTGCAGTGATCGGAACCTGGAATGAGGCCAGAAGAACTAGAAGCTTTATTACAAGACGCCCAACAGTCTCCTATTGATGCGAATAGCGGCCATGGATCAACACATTTTCCGAACTTAGATGTGGTATGTCCTTATTTATTCCTTGTTCCATAGTTTTTTACTTGCATTTACATTAATTGCTATGGCTGGAAATGTTTGCTGGCTTTATTAAGTGTGAAAGTCTGGTTAATTAGTGCATGAAAAATGCTATAGGGACATATCAGGATTGTGTTAAAGGAAATAGAAGAAAGAAACACCTGTAGATTTTCATGGTTTGAATGAAACAAGATAATACATAATTCCTTGAATTCACCTCTTCTTCCGTGACCATGTTATTTTTTTTAGTACATGCTTTCTTGGTTTGTATGTCTACGTGTTCCATTTAATTTTTATAATTACGAATGTCATTATGAATATTTTTTTAACTATTTTTCTATATAATTATGCAGGGCAACAATGAAGATTAAGCAATAATGAAGATTAAGCTGACTATTATTGTGGTTTATTGGCTAAGATAGAGTGCTATTTAGAATCTTTACATGTATGGTTGACTAATAATTTTTATTAGAAGATACTTTTATTGGCTAAGTGATATTATGGTTTTGATATGGCTATACTTACTTTAGTTTGAGATGTATGAATTTTTACAGTTAACTTCATTCTAGTACTTTTGGAGACCTAAGGCTACACTTATATACAGTAGCTATAGTATATATAAAAAAAAGAGGGACCTAAGGCTACGCTTATAAAAAGTAGCTATGGTATACAATGTGGCTACGCTTTACAAGTGATGCAGTAGCGTTGAAAAACGTAGCCTATTCTGGAAGAATGAAAGCTGAAAAGTGTAGCCTTTGGTCCTGGACAGCATCACTTGAAAAGCGTAGCCTATTCCCAAACGCCAAAAGCGTAGCCCTTGGTGCAGAAAAGTGTAGCCTTTGAGAATAGGCAACGGGCGAATAGGAATCACCCCAAAAAGCGTAGTCGTAGCCCAAAAAGCGTAGCCGTAGCCTAAGGCATCATTTTTTTTCACTTTTGGCTACACTTTTCAAGTGTACCTGAATGGGTGTTTTTTTTGTAGCTACTTTAATTTTGAATAAGTGACATATAAGTCAGATGAGAACAACTTTTGAAAATTGTATTTTTCTTCTAAAGATTCAATTGGACATAACTAACTTGAATATGTGACATGTAATTCGACCTAAGGACTACTTTTAAATCTAATTAGAAAAATAAATTAGTTTTTGTGATTAATCTCTTGATTAATTAATTGACGACTAATTAATGCATAAGAACCTGAGGAACCAGGAAATTGGAAATCAATTACTAAAGATTTGTCATGAAGGATCTTTGCAAACTTCAAGATAAGTAAACAAGGTTTAATTTCTCTAAAAGCACAAATATCTCGAAGCTCTTGACTCTCACCATCACTGTTTTCTCTCAAAATCAATATTCAATCTCTCTGTCCGTAAGCATTCAAGCATTCAAGCACTCAAGGTTCTCAAGCTCTCAGCAAGACACAATCTTGTCCCCTTCAAATTAGGTTTTATTAATCTAATTAAGAATTTAATTTGATAAGTGCTTGTACAATCCTTTAATCTTCATGGGAACGATATCTACTCACCATGGTATTACTTGAACGATCTAGTGCACTTTCCGGTATCTGTGAGCTTTAATTTTTGCTCATCAAGTTTTTGGCGTCGTTGCCGCAGGAATAATTGAGATTGACAATAGAAAGTCCGATTAAATCCTAACTTAGATCATGTTTACGTACTTTTCTTTTCTTTTCTTCACATTTCTTGTCCTTTCCGTTTATTTTCTTTGTTCTTGTTTTCTTTTTCACGCCTTTTGTTTCCTTTCTTATTTCCATTCATTCTTCTAATTTATGTACGTTTATTTTATTTTGAAAAAAAATTTAATCCTGTACTTTTTTTTATTCTGTTCCACGTTCTCCTTTTTTCTTTTATCTTCTTTTTTATTTTCTCTTTCCTTCTATCTTCTTTTTTCGTTTATTTTACCTTCTTTTCTTTGTTTAATCCTTTTCTAAAATTAGATTCTATTTTATTTTTGTTTCTTTGCATTTCCTTAGTTGGCTTAAATTTTTTTCTGTAGTTTTCTTTATACCGTAAGGTGCGTTTGATCTTGTTTTATTATTATCTTGCATGCAAAAATACTATAAGAATAAGGGCAATTAGCTACCACAAAAATAGTTATAAAATTATCGCTAATCTGACACAAAATATAATTTTGTGACAGATTAGCTACTGCCTAGAAACTAATGCTTTTCTCGCTAATTACAAGTCGCAGATTAGTGAGGCAAACCCAACAGTCACTAATTCATCAGAAAGTTTTTTAGGTACTAAATAGATAGTCACAAATTCATCACTAAAGTAAAATCTAATTCCATAGAAGAAATAGACTAAATAGTAATCGCTAATTAGCGACAAACTCTACTGCAACAAACTCATCGCTAAATCCAAGCTAACTTCATAGATAAAATGGAATGCTTAGTTGACGCTAATTAGTGAGGAATTTTTCTGAACCTAACTCATCGTAAGTTATCCGCTAATATAATCGCAAATCTATCACATTTTGTAGTAAATTTATAGCTAATCTTTAAAATCCTTAAACAAATTTGTAGGAATTTTGTCGCTAAACCAAAGATATTCTAAATGAGAAAGCAAAGTTACGAAGTAGTCGCTAATTTGCTAGAAAATAATATGTAGTCAATTAGTTGCAATACTATGGTGAATGTCATCACAAATTCCTTTTAAACTAGTAACAAATCGATAGGTATCTCACAAATGTTTCAGTCACAATGGAGTCTTTAATTTGTCACCATCATCAACATCGAGTATGTCACTAATATTTTCCAGAATATTAGTTAGAATACCAATTTTGTCGCTATACTAAAATAAATAGCATATTACTTTTTTTTTATTTTAGTCATTGAACTAAAAAATTATAATGCATACAAATATAATTAGTTCATCAAAATTATGCATGTTTAAAAAAGCCCAAACCATGTTTAAAGAAATCAGGTATTGAAGCTTAACTTAATAATAACCAAGTCTTGGGCTTGATCAAATGCCTATTCTATCTATTCAATAGCTCTAAAAAATATGACTTAATTAGTAAACTAACAAAGAAAAAGGCTCAGTTACAATATCACGTAAAAGTAAGTACTCACTCACTTATTTAGAGATGTTTCAATCTGACTGCACAAATGTGATCCTACTTATATAAAATTCATTATACATTATACATCTAAGTTCCTCATTGCACATTAAAAATTAAAAAAATGAAAAATACAAATAAACAACGCCTAAGACTTGGCAACTACATTAATATCTATGTTTGGAAACATAGTTGGTTGATTTGCTAAAATACTGCAGGGTAAGGTAGAAATATTATTTTCTCTATCATCCCTCCCTTTTATTATTATGCACAAAATATGAGGAGAATCATCTATTTTAGTAAACCTACAGGTATAAGCACGAAAATAAAAAGAAGATAAGCCTAAGCATTAGGTGAATCAATTTTCAAGAAATAATGCTAAATATGTAACATGTTCAACACGAAGTATATCATAATGAATTTTTTTGAGCCTAATGTGTAATGATTTACTCACCAAGAGTATCATAGAAGCTTAATGTAACAGAATTATTTCCATGAGTGAAAAACAAGAAATAGGAAAGAAAGAAAATAAGAATTTCGAGCAAATGACCATATTCCAAGAATATCAGCAAAAGTATTCAAGAACCTCCAAACCTAAAAATAAAGTAATCAGAAAGTTTTAACATATTTCTTATAAGGAATGCCAAACATAACATACATATATATACACACACACACATGAAAAAAAACTTGACCATGAGAAAATTTCCTGTTTTCTTTTGAGTCTAACCAAGGTTGGATTGAAAATGGTCTTTTCAACTGCACAGACTCGAGTGGGAATGGTGTCTACCAATCTGAAAACAAATGCCAACAATAGCTCCCTTAAAATGAGCATTGAATATTTCAACTATAGGAATCACAGGCTAAACCAAAATGAAAAAAAATCATAAATTTAAGAGATATGAGAGTCATGTTTTAATCCAAAACAATCAATAAAAATTAGGATTTCAAAGTGATGCCCATTTTTTATGTTTAAACACTTAATTGACCATAAAAATATTTAAATTCCTATCCTTTATACAGTTATAAAGACATGCAGAATTCGTAAAAAAGTTAATTTGGAGGTTTTTGTCATCATCATTATTTCATAACCCCCCTTCTCCCAAAAAAAAGCAAAAATGCCACACACACACACAAAGTAGATACCAATTCATTTCAGTCAAAATGAAATAGATGTTAATAGATGAGAAAAATTAAAATTACCACAATTCAACTTCAATTTCCAAATAGTGTAATCTTCAGGAAGCAGATAAACACAAGATACACAATCCCATTGAATATATCTTCACCTCTATAAAACATGAGATTTTGCATAGTTTTATAATCAAGAGCCAGTATCGAAGGAAGTCTCTTCTTCAGTGTAGCTAGTTTCAGACGTTCATCTTCAATAAGTTCCATTGATTCTCTGGCCATTCTACGAGAAAGAGCCCTCTCAATAGTAGCTTTGATCCTTGTTTTCTCTTTCTCCCTGCGTAGTTCTTCCTTCTGTTTTAGTTTCTCAGCCTACAAGAACAACTAAGATCAGCATCATTTATTTTCATTTAACATATCAGAGTAAATTAGTAGAAAAATCTTATATACTCTTATTGATTCTTTCTATAAAAGCTTCTCCTTATGCTCTAGACCGTGCCTCTGTTCTCTTTGGTACCTCTCCTTCTCTCGCTATCTTTCACATAGAAACCTTTCTTCTTCTTTCCACCTTTCTTCTTCTTTCTACCTTTCACGGTTATTCCTCTCCATCTCTTTCTTTATTTGCTCTTCCATCTTAATGTATGGCATGACAGTATTAGCTATACTATAAAATAAATTTATATTAATCGGGAAAAATTGAGAGTGACTCAAATCTTTCACTGTAGAATCTTTTATTTTTCAATCTCTTTTCTAACTCTTTTCTCATGAGCTTCAAGTTCATGTTGTATTCTAGCTTCTTCATTCTGCAAGCAAAGATGAGTCAGCAAGCACTAAGCAACCATTCTATGGCAATAAACACAGTGTTGCAGGTTTATATACGATTCGCTTCCTTTGAAACTTTAAAGGTTTCTCCTCATAGATAACCGTGTTGTTAGATGGCACTAGTGTAGTGTCAGTTGGAGTTATTGGGAGAACCCCACCATGAGTAACAACTGTTACATCAACAAAAATTCAGAATTTAAAATCAGTTCAGAACCAACAATAATAACAGAACCATGAGAGGTGCAGAGATTCTAAAGACCCGAAATACAACATCGACAACGATAAGAACATCAAGCAGGACCGCCAGCGACGCAACCGGTAGCAGTAGCAGTTGTAACAACCCAATTTTCAGTATGGCATGCTCATACCAAAACATCGAGTGTTACCAATTTGAAACTACACTAACACTGTTATTAATAATATCAAGCCTGTAAATGGGTTAATAGAGCTCAACTTTTATAAAAAAAAATTCCTTAAAGATAATTCGCAAATAAGAAGAAACATGAGATTTTGCAAACTAAAACGATAAATACAAAAGATGAAAAGTTAGTTACTCCCTCATAGTTATGTACATATATACAACTCAAAATATCTCTAGGGTCTGGCTCATATAGAAAGCCCCTAATCTAATGCCAGACTAGCTAGTATTCTAACTTCATCTCTCAAAAGTGTGAGTCTAAGACAAAAGAAACACTAAACTAGAAAGCTGCCAAAAGAAGATGCTGATATCGCTAGCTAATTGCTGTCAGAAGTCAAGTCCATGATCTCTATTTCCATCTCAGGATCCTCATCGTCCTCAAAAGTCAGATCCACAATCTCTATCTCCTCGATGTCCTTGTTGTCAGAAATAACGATGACCTCTGATGTACTATGGGTGTAAAACCCTGAAAATTTATAAATATTTAACTAATAAATTAGTTACGATCCAAAGAAATTAGAGAATTGAATTTTATAATTTAGAGAAGTAAAAATGTTTAGAATAAGAATTTAAACACTAATTTTAAAGGTTTTAGCCCAAAATTAGGTCAATGGGCCAAACTAGTTAGACCAAGCCCATATTGGGCCCAAGGCCCAACATATATAAGCATGTAACTAGCCTCTTTCCCCTTCCATTCATTCAATTCACGCTGCAAAGAGAAGAGACATCAAATGACCAAAACCCCTTTCCAGCTCAATCTTCTATCTTCCATAACTTTCAATCCGGAGGTCTGATTGACGAACTCTTTGATTCTAACCCAACAAAGTGGTATGGGTCTTTAATTTTAGTTCCCAGTTCTCTGTTTCTCTCTTTTCCATGTTTTTGGTTTGAGTATTGAGGCATTTTAATGATTTCGGTGGTGTAGGTACAATCTAACATTAGATAATTACTGGATTTTACCCCAATCATCAATGTATGAGGTAAGGAATAATTAACCCCTTTTAATATTCCAATTTTATGAGGTTAGGGTTTTGGAATTGTGTATGTATATGAAATTATATGAAATTAGGTTGAATACATGTGAAATTTGTAACACCCTACCATACAAAGTCTTATGCTTAAGTCATAATTCAGATATGGCAAGGTATTACGACCTCTAAAACAAAAATTTAGTACGTATAGTAGTATGAATAATTGATTATAACTAGGAGCCTTTGTAGAAAAAGGGGGTAAACAAAAACCGTAACTCGAACGCGCAACACTCCGATCGATAACTTAACGAACCGGGATAAGCTAACGCGAGGTCATATATATAAAGAGTGTCAGAAACAAGAATATCAAGACTCAAAATCCGGCTGCGAAGAGAACCGGTCCGAGCATAGCAATATATACATATAATAAAATAAGGAAACCCCAAAGGAAACCCAAAGGGACACAAATACATACAACCTATTCTCCAAAATCCCCTCTAGAAGGAGTCATCACAGTTTGTATTATTTAATGGAGATAAAAGTATCTAAACAAGATATATAAACCAAACAGAGTCCCAAGAACAAAGGATCTTCGCTAATCCAGAAGTCTCCAGCATGCCTCAACGAGAAGCCTCGCGTCCTGCATCTGAAAACCACAAAATCCGCATGGGTAAGAACCAGAGGTCCCCAGTACGGTAACAACTTCCACATATATAATACATAATAATAGAGGAAAGCCGAAGGCAATCCTAGAACTTCCTCCAGGTAATATCAAAGCTTATAAACAAGCTAAACCGTAAGTGGCAATCCGCCATCCTCCACATCTCACATAATCATCTTTGATCCTCATGGATCATTCATTTTTCCCTTGCTTCACTCGCAAGTTACCACAATCACTAGCCTTTTTCCTCATGCTAGGCATATCATAATGATTTAAGACATAAGTGGTGAGATCGGAGGCTTAGAAGTATGAAGTTTGGCTTTTTAAAACTCAAAAATCAACTTTGGGATGAAAACAGGGCCACGCGTACGCGCACTCCACGCGCACGCGTGGATGGCCTTAAAACTCATCAGCGTGCAAGCGTCATACGCGCGAACGCGTGGGTCGAAAATTAGCCAAACGACGCGCACGCGTCAGCCACGCATACGCGCGAATACATTGTGCCCCAGGCACAAAACTGGCACAACTCTGGCACAACTCTCTGGAAAATGGCTGGGCATTCGATGCAGCGCATCGACGCACCCGCGCACACCACGCGCACGCGTGGATGATGCTTTCTCGAAGAACGCCGCGTACGCGCCAAGTGCGCCTACGCGCGGGGGGTGATTCTGCTAAAATTTTTCTAAGTTAAAAGCTGCAGAATTCACAGATTCAACCCCCAATCTTTCGACGGTCATAACTCTCTCATTTTAAATCATTTTTCACCCGTTCTTCGAACGGCATGGACATCCCGGATCCAATTTCATTTCTAAATAGATTTGGCACAAATCAAAGATCCGTAGTCCAAGTTATGTCCCGTCAAAGTATGCCCAAAAACCATATTTTCATTCAAAACCACAAAGTGCCATTTTCAAAACAAGCCACTTTCAACTCTTTTCAAAATCAATTAAAACATGCCAATTTCATCCCTTTTCTTTGAAATCAATCAAAGTGTACCAAATTCAACAACAAGCCATCCTCAACTCACGCATTGACATTTTACCAAAATTCCCAAAACTACCTCCAACCATTTTAACACTTCTCAATCAAATGGCTAAAGGACAAACACAATATTATGTCATACATCCTTCTCATCCCAATTTCCAATAATACCATTTCCAATCAACCATCATTATACATAATCAACATCATACTCACCATCAACATGATACCACCCATCAATTCAACCTCAATCACCCATCAAGCATATATCACAACATGCATTTTCTCACATATCACACAATCAAGGCATCAATATTCATAAGCACATATATGATCACATCATATATCTCAACCATTCCACAACATCATCAATTCAATGCCTATCTTAGGGCCTCTAGCCTAAGTATTTCCTACCACATTACATATTAGATACGAGAAACCGAAACCATACCTTAGCCGATTTTCTACGCTCAACCGGAGCACTTCCAAACCACTTGTCCACAAGCTCTCAAGGTATCAACACCTCCAAGAACAGATTTTATCACACAAAACCCTCTTCCAAGCTTTCCAAAATCACCAATCAAGCTCCAATATTCACATATACACAACCTAAGCCACAATCATCATACCCATACACAACATCTCAATGCCCAAACCTCATAGAACAACAAATTACGCTAGGGTTGAGAATCTTACCACACCCAAGGTCCAAGGAGACAAGATTAACCTTCTCCTTCAAGAGAGTTGGGTCCTATAACATCAAAGAACCCAAAATCTCAACATTTTTGCTCATGAAACTCGAAATCATGGGCTGGAATTTCGAACAGTAAAACGTGGCTTACCTCAAGATTAATTGTATGAGTTTTGTAGAGCTCTCCGCGGTGAATGTGTGGCCGCAAACGGAGCGGCAATCGGAGCTCTAGATCAAAAGTTATGGTGGTTTGAAGATCTCAAACACAAGGTTCCAGATACTTCTCGAGCACCAATTTTTAGACTCTCGAATTCCTTGAGCAACTTCTCCTCTTGAAGCATCATCCAAGACGCATATAACGACTTCCGACTTAACGCATCCGCCACTATATTCGCCTTTCCAGGATGGTAATTTAACTCAAAGTCATAGTCTTTCACCAATTCCATCCACCTCCTTTGCCTCATATTAAGCTCTTTCTGATCAAAGAGGTATTTCAAGCTCTTGTGATCGGAGAAGACTTGGAACTTAACCCCATAGAGATAATGCCTCCACACCTTCAAGGCAAACACAACCGCAGCGAGTTCCAAATCGTGCGTAGGATAACTAACTTTGTGAGGTCTCAACTGTCGTGAGGCATACGCCACCACATTATGATGCTGCATCAGCACGCACCCTAGGCCCTTTAACGATGCATCACAGTACACCTCAAAAGGCTCGTTCGGCTCAGGTAACACTAACACAGGTACAGTGGTCAACTTTTTCTTCAATGTCTGAAAGCTCTCCTCGCACTCAGGAGTCCAAACAAACGGAGTGTCTTTGCGAGTTAACTTTGTCAACGGTAAAGCTAATTGCGAAAAGTCTTTGATGAACCTTCGGTAGTAGCCAGCTAAACCCAAAAAACTCCTTATCTCAGTTACTGTGGTTGGTTGCTTCCAATCCATCACAGCTTCTACCTTAGTTGGATCTACGGCTATTCCCTTCTTACTCACCACGTGACCCAAAAACTTCACCTCACTCTTCCAGAACTCACACTTAGACAGTTTCGCATAGAGTTTCTTCTCCTTTAAAATCTGCAACACGGTCCGCAAGTGTTCCGCATGCTCTTCTTCAGTCTTGGAGTAAATCAGTATGTCGTCAATGAAGACAACAACGAATTTATCCAAAAACGGACGGAATACTCTATTCATGTAATCCATGAATACTACAGGAGCGTTCGTCAACCCAAAGGACATTACAGTGTACTCGTAATGACCATAACGAGTCCTGAAAGCGGTCTTAGGGATATCCTAACCCCTCACCCTTATCTGGTGATAACCGGATCGCAAATCGATCTTAGAGAAAACCCCAGCTCCTTGTAACTGATCCATGAGATCATCAATCCTCGGCAATGGGTACTTATTCTTTATGGTGACCTTGTTCAGCTGCCTGTAATCCACACAGAGTCGCATACTTCCATAATTTCTTCTTTACCAGTAACACTGGAGCACCCCATGGGGATACACTTGGTCGAATAAAGTTCTTACCCAACAATTCCTCTAACTGAGACTTTAGCTCGGCCATCTCTAACAGTGACATCCTATAAGGAGCACTTGAGATTGGCCCCGCCCCAGGCACCAATTCAATAGCAAACTCGACCTCTCGGTTAGGTGGAAATTCCTCAATATCATCGGGAAACACTTCTGGAAACTCACACACTACCGGAATCTGATCCAACCTTTGATCATCACCCGAAACACCCGCGGTTAACAACAGGATACCCTGACATTCGGTTCCAGAACAGTTCACCATCATCGAATTCAAGTAATAATTATTCACCACAACCGGCCCTTCTGTATCCTCCGGCATAAAGTACACCGACTTTGTAGAACAATCAAGCAGGACATGGTTCTCAGATAACCAGTCCAATCCCAAGATAAGATCAAGACCGATCATCGGTAAGCAGATTAAATTCTGGACAAAATCACGCTGCTTGAACCTAAACGAAACTTTTGGGCATCCTAGCCTAGTTACCATGGCTTCATGGGTAGCATTATACACTTTTAAGTCATAACCTAAGGTTAGGATCTTCAATCCTAACTCATGGGCTTTCTCAAATGCAATGAATGAATGCGATGCTCCCGAATCAAATAAAGCATTTAAAGTTTGACCAGCCATTTCACAGTTACCTCGAATGAGTGTCTCGGATCCCTCTGCACCCACAGCTGAGGTGGTGAACACCCGACCAGTCTGTTGTGCTTTCCCAGCACCTTGCTTTTGCTTCTCTGGACAACTTGCGGCTTTATGCCCTGCCTTTCCACAATTGTAGCACAAACCCCATCCGGCCTTGCATGGTACTCCCGGATGGTGACTTCCACACCTAGTACAAGCTTGATCATTCTGAGGCTGCTTCCCAAACCTTTTCCCTTGGGAGTAGTTGTTGTTGGGCCTCCTAAAAGAACCTCCCCTCTTGAAAGGCAGACCTCTAGGTGCAAAGCTCTTCCCTCGGTTCTGTGGAAATGATCCTTTGTGACTTCCTTTCTCAACGGCTGCCCTCTTCACGCACTCTTCAGCAACCCTACACTTGTTCACCAATTCAGAGAAAGTCGATCCATATCCATCACCCTCACTGGTGAATATTTATCCATCACCATCACTGGTGAATATTTATGGGGGTGAGCTCATCCGGTG
>NC_029792.2:40279345-40280067 GCF_000816755.2 Arachis ipaensis
CCGCCATTCTCCGCATCTCACATAATCATCTTTGATCCTCATGGATCATTCATTTTTCCCTTGCTTCACTCGCAAGTTACCACATTCACTAGCCCTTTTCCTCATGCTAGGCATATCATAATGATTTAAGACATAAGTGGTGAGATCGGAGACTTAGAAGTATGAAGTTTGGCTTTTAAAACTCAAAAATAAACTTTGGGATGAAAACAGGGCCACGCGTACGCGCACTCCATGCGCACGCGTGGATGGCCTTAAAACTCATCAGCGTGCAAGCGTCATACGCGCGAACGCGTGGGTCAAAAATTAGCCAAACGACGCGCACGCGTCAGCCACGCATACGCGCGAATACATTGTGCCCCAGGCACAAAACTGGCACAACTCTGGCACAACTCTCTGGAAAATGGCTGGGAATTCGATGCAGCTTATCGACGCGCCCGCACACACCACGCGTACGCGTGGATGATGCTTTCTCGAAGAACGGTGCGTACGCGCCAAGTGCGCCTACCCGCGGGGGGTGATTCTGCTAAAATTTTTCTAAGTTAAAAGCTGCAGAATTCACAGATTCAACCCCCAATCTTCCGACGGTCATAACTCTCTCATTTTAAATCATTTTTCACCCGTTCTTCGAACGGCATGGACATCCCGGATCCAATTTCATTTATAAACAGATTTGGTACAAATCAGAGATCCGTAGTCCAAGTTATGTCCCATCAAAGTATGCC
>NC_029792.2:40280612-40294447 GCF_000816755.2 Arachis ipaensis
CATCAAGCATATATCACAACATGCATTTCTCATATATCACACAATCAAGGCATCAATATTCATAATCACATATATGAACACATCATATATCTCAACCATTCAACAACACCAACAATTCAATGCCTATCTTAGGGCCTCTAGCCTAAGTATTTCCTACCACATTACATATTAGATACGAGAAACCGAAACCATACCTTAGCCGATTTTCCACGCTCAACCGGAGCACTTCCAAACCACTTGTCCACAAGCTCTCAAGGTATCAACACCTCTAAGAACAGATTTTATCACACAAAACCCTCTTCCAAGCTTTCCAAAATCACCAATCAAGCTCCAATATTCACATATACACAACCTAAGCCACAATCATCATACCCATACACAACATCTCAATGCTCAAACCTCATAGAACAACAAATTATGCTAGGGTTGAGAATCTTACCACACTCAAGGTCCAAGGAGACAAGATTAACCTTCTCCTTCAAGAGAGTTGGGTCTTATAACATCAAAGAACCCAAAATCTCAACATTTTTGCTCATGAAACTCGAAATCAAGGGCTGAAATTTCGAACAGTAAAATGTGGCTTACCTCAAGATTAATTGTATGGGTTTTGTAGAGCTCTTCGCAGTGAACGTGTGGCCGCAAACGGAGCGGCAATCGGAGCTCTAGATCAAAAGTTATGGTGGTTTGAAGATCAAGTGAGAGAAAGAACTTGAGAGAATGTTCTTCCCTCCATAGCCTCCATTTTCAGCGTGTTTAGTGTGTTGTGAGGAGAGAGAGTGCTAAAAACTAGGGTTTTGGTTTAGTTTAGTTGGGCCAAGGGCCCACTTTGGGTCCGGTTGGACCGGTTTGGCCCGTTTGGTCCAATCTTGGTCCGATTTCTATAAAATTGGTACCGAAATTCTCGTCTCAATCTCGTCTATCACATTTAGCCATAAAAATAACATTTTTGGCTTTCTAGAATAAATTCTCATTTATGGGTTAATTAGCCGTTAATTAACTGGGTTTTACAAAATTGAAGTCAAATTGATGAAGTGGTGTGCTTGGAAGTAGCTTTGATGGATGGACTAGCTGATTTGGCGATATTGGAACTTGAAGGCTTGTGTGACAAGAGTTCTTGAGGGGTTTTGTGGCTAGGGAGGAATCGACCAAGGTATAGTTTTGGTTTCTTGTAGATAACGTATAATATTATGTGAAAACTTAGGCTAGTAGCCCTAAGATAGGTTGAAATTGTACGTGTTGATTGATTGTATGTGTGTGTGTAATATGTGTAGTAGATTAGATTTGGCGGTTGAAATTGAGTATGTATAAGTTGATAATAATGGTGATGAGATATGATTTTTAACGATCGTTGGTGATATTGTGATGCATAATGACTATGATGATGAGTCTGAGAAATCTTGGGCAGGAGATCAGGAACGGTACGTCTGGGTAAGTATAGTAAATTGAGATTTGTGTAGTTAGTGTTGAATATAAATTATATGTTGGATTTGATAGTGAAGTGGTTGGAATTGATGCAATTACTATATATATGTATGTATGTGATGAAAGTGATGTTGAATTGGTGTGGAGCATTTGTATTTTGAGTGATTAAGTGATTGATAAGCAGTGGATTAGTGTTTGGAAGTTATGGGGATGCTTAAGATGGTGTTGGCTAAGATTTGGTTGGTTTTTGAATTGAAAAGTTTGGAAAGACTTGAGGTTTGTGCCTTTGGTGAAAACAAAATTTTTAACCAACTTTAATGCATTGTAGCTTGGACCTTGAAGCCTCAAATTTAATGAAATTTATCTTAAATGAAAATTGGGTCCTTGTTGTCTATGACATTCAAATAACGGACTAAAAATGATTTTTAACAAAAAAGTTATGTGTGTTTGAAATTTAGGTTGTAAAACTGAATTCTGAAGCAAATTTCTGAAAACTAGAAACTGTGGTGTGCATGTGTACGCACACTATCGTGCGCACGCACAGACCAGAGCGTGTTGGAAGCCCGTGCGTACACACGAGGAAGTGTGTGATGAATGATTTATTGATGGTAAAGAATTTCACAAATGAAATCTCGTTGCAAGTATAGTTTCTAAACCAACAATAATCCTTTCATACAAAAATTTAGTTGTCACAAGTAACAAACCCCTATAAAAATAACCGAAGTATTCAAACCTCAGGTTGTTTTCCCTAGGAATTGCAATAAAGTGTTCTTGTTATTGGTTATGAAGTATGTTTGGGGTTTTTAAGATAAGAAACAAGAAAAACAAGAATTGTAAATTGCAAAAGAAATAAACTAACAACTAGAAAAGCTCTTGGCAAGGTATAAGAACTAGAAGTCCTATCCTAGTTATCCTTATCAATTGTGATGAGAATTGTTCATTTTTCTCACTTAGTTAACCTCTAACTATGAAGGAAAGTCAAGTGGATGAACTAACTTGATTCCACAAATCCTAGCCTAATCATGATGAAAGACTAGCTTTAGTGGCATTCAAGTTAATTAGCAACTTCTAATTATGAATCAATAAAGGAGTTTGATAACTCAAGAGTCACCAATTACTCTACCTAGGCCAAGAGGAACAAAATCTAACTCATAACTAAAAGAGGCATTCCAACAAACACATAGAAGGCAATAAAAGTAAACAACATGAATTGCAAGAATTAAAGAGAGATCTAACTACAAAGGCAATAGATCCATAATAGAAAATCAAAGCAACATGAAAAGACATGGAAATCATAAATTGCATTGAAAGAGAAATAGAGATCTACATAAGAATTCATAAAGTAAAAGGAAAATTGAAGCAAGAGAAGAAGTAGATCTAGATCTAAGAAATTAACTTAAACCTAATCCTAATTCTAGAGAGAAGAGAGAGCTTCTCTCTCTAGAAACTAACTTTCCCTCCAAAACTAAACTAAAACTAGGCTAATTGGTCTAGATTGTTGATCCCTCTTCATTCCTTGGGTTAAATAGCTTCAGAAATGAGTTGGATCTGGGCTTGGGAAGCCCAGAAATCGCCCCTAGCAGATTCAGTTTAAGTGGGTCACGTGTGAGCACCGACACGTGCGCGTGGGTCACGCGTACGCGTTGCTTGACAAATTGCCATCCACGCGTACGTGTCATGTACGCGTACGTGTCGCCATGCGATGTCACTTTCCATGCGTGCGTGTCTGCTTCACGTGCATGTCGATCTCAGCATCCCAAATCCTTGTTTCTTCATGAGTTCTCCACTTGCATGCTTTTCCTCTCCACCCCCTTTGATCCATTCCTAGCCTTTCCAATCTAAATTCACTAACAAACATATCAAGGTATCTAATGGAATAAAAGGTGAATCAAAATTAGCAATTAAGGGCCTAAAAATTATGTTTTCACACTTAAGCACAAATTAGGAGACAATCATGAAACCATGCTATTTCATTAAATAAATGTGGGTAAAAGGTCATAAAATTACCTAAACTAAGCATAAGATAAACCCTAAAAATCGGATTTATCAACCTCCCCACACTTAAACAATAGCATGTCCTCATGCTAAATCAAGAAGGAAACAAAGTGTATCAACATTTATTCAATGCAAACTAACTAAATGCAACTATCTAAATGAATGCAACTACTTGGTCAAAAAAGATCAATTTCCAAGAGAACATATATAGGCACAAGGGCTAAGGCAATAGCAAATCTAATCCACAATTGAATTGAGTTATTAAATATTTTTATAAACTTGCAAGAAGAGATGATCATAGGTGGAGACATGTATTTGAGCAATCGAACGCTCACCGGAAGTGTTTGCACTCTAGTCACTCAAGTGTTTAGGGTCGATCCACTCAATTCTCTCCTAATCATGCTTTCCAAGATTTGTTTTTCATCTAACAATCAACAATTATTTCATGCATGCATACAATTATCATGTGGTCTTTTCTTAGGTTGTAATGGGGCTAGGGTCAAGGCAGGATGCATATTTGGTCAAGTGGACTTGAAATTTGAATCCTTGATAATCTTAGACTTCCCACCTAACCTATGACATCCTATACAATTTCAAAGCTAACCTAACTACCCATTTTTCACTTTTTTACATACTCATGCATTTTTTCCTTGATCACAACATATATGCATTGATTCTTATTGAACTTTACGTTGGGGCATTTTGTCCCATTTTTATTACTTTCTTTTTCTTTTATTTTTTCTTTCTATTTTTTTCTTTTCTTTCTATTTTTTTTTCTTTTCTTTTGTTTTCATACATATATATTTTCTTTTTCTTTATCATTCATTTTTTTCTCTTTTTTTTTTTCTTTTCAAATTAAAATATATACAAGAGCATCAATGCATATGGTTTTACATTTATTTAACACATGAGTATGTACCCAATTCCCAATATTTTCAATAGAAATACAACACACAACTTTTCTCTCAACCAATGTCCCAAGTTTTCCCACTTGAATGACACACACACACTAGCCTAAGCTAATCAAAGATCTAAATTAAGAACATTTATTGTTTTTTACTTCAAGGCTTGTAATGTGCTAAAATTAAGAACAAAGTGGGTTAATCGTAGGCTCAAATTGGCTAACAATGAATGATAAAAGGTAAGGCTATTTGGGTGAGTGAGCTAATGAATTGATGGCCTCAATAATATAAATGCATGTCTACATAAAATAATGGACATAAAGAATCAAACAAATCAAGGATTACAATCATAGAAAGAGAATAATACACACAAGAAAGGAAAATAAGTGGTTATAAGATGTAACCACGCAATTAAGGCTCAAAACTCACAAACTTGTGTTCTTAGCTCAAAAACATGATCCACAAGATATAAATCAAGCAAGTTCAATGAAAACTTTTTACTCAAATCAATTGGAATGTCAATGCCCTATAGATAATTTTCTCGAAAAATTTCATTATTTTGACTAAGCTTATTATACATATATATGCAAAGTAAGAAAATGCAACAAAAATCCTAAAAGACCTAAAAAAAATGAAATGCAAAAGTGTTGGGATTAGAAACTTGTCACCCAAAAATGCCAACTGGTCGGACGACCTCCCCACACTTAAAAGTTTGCACCGTCCTTGGTGCATCCAAGGATGAGCAAGGGGGTACGATGACTCTCCGGATTGCTACCTTTAGCTGGTAGTTCAACCGGTGTTGTGTGTTCTTTCTTCCACTTCTGTTTTAGCCTATAATGACTCATCCTGAGAATAGAAGACAGGATAGTAAGAAAAGTAAATGCAAAAGCAAGGAAGCATACATTGTTAGAATGAGGTGATAATCACTAGAAAGAAGTGAATGAATTAATGTGACATTGATGGAACAAGTGTGTAAGTTCCAAATTAGGCACCCTTTAGAGCACACACACTATCATGAAGAGCTATGTCACAGTTACACAAAAAACGAAACATGCACTTCACTCATCCTAATGTACTTGAGATGCTCTAAACTTGTGGGTTACAACAACCAAACAAGCAATAAAGAAGCATGAAAGCATTCAAGCCAAAAACATATGGATGCATATGATCATGAAGCACAATGCATTAAGGTAAATGCACAACATCCAATATCAAGAAATTGCTAATCAAAGAAAAGAATTCAAATCACATGGTGGCCAAATCATGCAATTCAAAAATATGAGAAAGCTTGGAGGCAATGTTACTCACTTGGTATTCACAAACATGAAGCATCAAAAACTCAAACCAAGTAACAATTCGTAACCTCAACAATGAAATCCAACAATGACAATTAACAACAATGATGTTAAACTAACATCGCATCAATAATGAGCAGCAAGAGATAGTAAACAAAATTAACAATCCAACACTTATTATGAAAACAAAAATTAAACAAAATGAAACTAACTAAATAACTAACTATCTAAAAAGAATGGTTATAAATGGTGTTTGGTAGTGTTGGATGATGGGTGAGAGAAGAGAAGAAGAGAGAAGAAGGAAAGAAATGGAAAGCAGAGGAGAAAAGAAATGTATGAGAGAAGGGAATCCACGCGTACATGTGCACGACGCGTGCGCGTGGATGGGATGAAATGGTAGAGACGCGTACGCGTGTGTCACGTGTGCGTGTTGATGGCTTATTTGGAGAGTGATGCGTACGCGGTGCCTCAGTCGTGAAAAACAGAAAATAACACAATAAGATGAGAAAATACAAAGCAAGGAAGCATAAATTGTTGGAATGAGGTAAATCACTAGACTTGAGTAAGTGAATTAGTGTGTGACATTAAGAAAGACGAGGTATGTGAATTCTAAATTGGGCGCCCTTTAGAACACACACACTATCATAGGGGTTATGTCACAAATACACAAAGAAGGACATGTACTTTACTCGTTCTAGTGTGCTCGAAATACTTTAAATAAGCTTGTAAGTTGAGACAAGCTATAAAGAAGCGCAAAAGTATTCAAGCCAAACACATATGGATGCATATGATCAAGAAATACAATACATTAAGGTAAATGCACAACATCCATCAAGATATTGCCTAATTAAGGAAAAGAATTCAAATTACATGGTGGCCAAATCATGCAATTCTAAAAAGATTTAGCATGCTTGAAGGCAATGTCATTCACTTGGTATTCAAAAACATTAAGCATTAGAAGTTCAAAACCAAGTATCAAACTATAACCTCAACAATAAAATCCAACAACGAATAACAACAATGATTATGCTAAAATAGCATTCAATTAGTAATAAGCAGCACTATATAGTAAACAAAATCAATAATCCAACAGTTATAATGAAAAATTAAACAAAAATTAAACCATCAAATGGCTAACTAACTAAACTAACTAATGGTTGATGGTGTATGGTAGTGTTGGATGAGGTATAGGAGAAGGGAAGAAGAAAGGGGAAGAGAAGAAATGGAAAGATGATGAGAAAAGAAGATGGATGAAAAAAGGACATTCATGCGTACGCGTAGGTGACGCGTGCGCGTGGGAATGGTGCAGTGGAAGCGACGCGTACGCGTGTATCATGCGTGCACGTCAATGGCTTATTTTGAGAGCGACGCATACGCGTCGTGTACGCGTACGCGTGAGTAGCTTTGTGCCAAAGGCACAGTGTTCGCATGATGCAGGCACAACTCTCAGGAGAATGGCTTGGAGGTGGAAAATTGGGATCCACGCGTACGCGTGGGTGACGCGTGCGCGTGGATTGGCGAAAAAACTTGGGTAGGCACGCGTACGCATAGTTGGTGCTCTGTTTTTCAAAATTTTTCTATGTTTTTGCACCAAACCAAGCATTCCGAACCTCCAAACAGCTACCAAAACACCTTAAAACCTTATTTAACATACTAAACTACCAATCAAACTCAACAAACTAATCAAACATTAAACTAATTTTAACAATATGTACAAAAGAGAAAATGAAAAGATTTTACCATGGTGGGGTGTCTCCTACCTAGCATTTTTGTTTATTGTCCTTAAGTTGGATTTATGGAGAGCTCCTCATCAAGGTGGCTTATGCTTGAAGCTATCCTTGAACATCCACCAATGCTTGAGTCTCCAATAAGCTCCATTCTTCAAATTTAATATCTTCAAGCCTTGATGGAATTCCGCACAAGCTATGAGCTCCCAAAGGTGATCGCATGTATTCCCGGATCCCATATCTTGTTTCCACACCCATCCTTGAATTGATCATTGATAAACCACTATTTTATGGTTTATCTTGTGCTTAATTGAGTGAATTTTATCAACTCTTTACCCACTTATTCATATTATTTGCATGGTTTTACTTTTTCCTTCCTGATTTTGTGCTTTGATTGAAAACATGCTTCTTTGGCCTTTATATTGCTAATATTAATCCTCTCTTATCACCATTAGATGCCTTGATATGTGTGTTAAGTGATTTCAGAGTTTATAGGGCAGGAATGACATAGAGGATGGAAAGGAAGCATGCAAAAGTGGAAGGAATACAAGAAGTTGGAGAAATTACTAAGCTGTCCAGCCTGACCTCTTCGCACTCAAACGACTATAACTTTAGCTACAGAGGTCCAAACAACGCGGTTCCAGTTGCGTTGGAAAGCTAACATCCGAGACTTCGATTTGATATATAATATGCCATAGTTTCCTTGACGCTAGGCGATGCGAAAACGTGCTCCACGCGGCCGCGTCGCAGTGGCAAAAAACCAGCGTGGCAGATTTCTTCTCCAGCAATTTCTAGGTTGTTTTCGACCCAGTTTGCGGCCCAGAAAACACAGATTAGAGGCTATAAAGTAGGGGAATATATCCATACACAAAGAAGCACACAATTCACAATTTTAGGAGTAGATGTAGTTTTTTAGACAGAGAGGTTCTCTCCTCTCTTTTAGGATTAGGATTTAGGATTTCTCTTAGGAGTGACTCTCAATCCCAGGTTCAATGTTCTTTTTATTTATTTTCCTAATTTAATTTATGAACTCTTCCATGTTACATTTGATATCTTTATTAGTGCTAATTTAGGTATTTCAGAATTATGATTGCTTTCTTTTATTTATTATATAAATAATTTGAATTTTTCCCTTTTGGCTTTGGTTGAGTCATTGGAGACACTTGAGTTATCAAACTAATTGTTGACTGAAAATTGGAATTCTTCAAAAATTAATTCGAGTTCCAATAACTCTAGCCTTTCCCAAGGAAAGACTAGGACCTGAGGAATAAAGATTAATTCATCCACTTAACTTACCTTCATAGTTAGAGGTTAACAAAGTGGGAGAAAAAACCAATTCTCATCACAATTGATAAGGATAACCAGGATAGGACTTCTAGTTCTTCATACCTTGCCAAGAGATTTTATTGTTGTTAATTTATTTTACTTGTTATTTAAATATACCTGTGCCCATTGCCCAAACTCCAAAACCCCAATTTACAAACTCATAACCAATAATAAGAACATACCTCCCTGCAATTCCTTGAGAAGACGACCCGAGGTTTGAATACTTCGGTTATCAATTTACTTAGGGGTTTGTTACTTGTGACAACCAAAACGTTTGTACGAAGGGATTTCTGTTGGTTTAGAGACTATATCTACAACGCGACTGTTTTTATAAAATTCTTTACCAGCAAAAATCCTAACGTCAATCATTGATAAACCACTATTTTATGGTTTATCATGTGCTCAATTGAGTGGATTTTATCAACTCTTTACCCACTTATTCATACTATTTGCATGGTTTTATAACTCCTTCCTGATTTTGTGCTATGATTGAAAACATGCTTCTTTGATCTTATATTTGCTTATTATTAATCCTCTATTATTACCATTAGATGCCTTGATATGTGTGTTAAGTGCTTTCAGAGATTATAGGACAGGAATGGCTTGGAGGATGGAAAAGAAGCATGCAAAAGTGGAAGGAGTACAAGAAGTTGAAGAAACTGCAAAGCTGTCAGCCTGACCTCTTCGCATTCAAACAGTCATAACTTGAGCTACAGAGGTCCAAACGATGCGGTTCCAGTTGCGTTAGAAAGCTAACGTCCGGGGATTCGATTTGATATATAATATGCCATAGTTTCCCTGACGCTAGGCGACGCGACCGCGTGCTCCATGCGGCCGCATCGCAGTGACGAAAAACCAGCGTGGCAGATTTCTCCTCCAGCGATTTCTGGGTTGTTTCTGACCCAGTTCTCGACCCAGAAAACACAGATTAGAGGCTATAAAGTGGGGGAATGCATCTATTCAGAAGAAAGCTTTCACATTCACAATTTTAGGAGTAGATGTAGTGTTTAGAGAGAGAGGTTCTCTCCTCTCTCTTAGGATTAGGATTTAGGATTTCTCTTAGTTTTAGGAGTGGCTCTCAATCCCAGGTTCTTTATTTTTATTTATTTTCCCAATTTAATTTATGAACTCTTCCATGTTACATATAATTTTCTTAATTAATGTTATTTGAGGTATTTCAGATTTAAGATTGCTTTGCTCTGTTTAAGATTGCTTTCAATTTAATTTAGATATTTCTCTCCCTTTTGGCTTTGGTCAAGTGATTGGTAGTACTTGAGTTATCAAACTCAGCAAGTGATTGAAATTGGCAGATTCTGCTTTAGCTAGGATTGCTCTAACACTAGTCTCTCCACAGGAGTTGACTAGGACTTGAGAATCAAGCTAATCACTCCACTTAACCTTCCTTTGTTTAATAAAGGCTGACCAAGTGGGATTAAAACTCAATTCTCTTCACACTTGATAAGGATAACTAGGATAGGAATTCCAATTCTTATACCTTGCCAAGAGATTTTATTATTATTATTTTATTTTACTTATCATATAACATATTCCCTCCTTACTTCCAAAACCCCAATTTACAAACTCATAACCAATAATAAGAACATACCTCCCTGCAATTCCTTGAGAAGACGACCCGAGGTTTGAATACTCGGTTATCAATTTCAAAGGGGTTTGTTACTTGTGACAACCAAAACGTTTGTACCTCTCGTCAAAATGGCGCCGTTGCCGGGGAATTGCAAACGTGTGCCTTATTATTGGTTATTGTAAATATTTTTTTTTCTTGTTTATTTGTTTTTATTTTTGTTTTCAATTTTGCTTTTTCTTAAGTTAAGAGGTTATTGGTTTTTATTTTAAAATTTTTATTTTATCTTATCTTATTTCAAAATTCAAATTTCAAAATTCAAATTTAAAAATTTTCAAATTTCAAATTTCAAAAATTCAAAATTCAAAAATTTAAAATTCAAAATTTCAAAATTTAATTTTCAAATTCAAAATTTAAATAACCTTTTAATTTAAATTTATTTTTATTTTTTTTAATTTTTATTTACTATTATGAGTTCTCACCCCTCTCGCTTTGAGTTTGGTTCTAAATCTGTTGAAAGGAGTGGAAGCTATAACAGGAATATGCATCAAGGTCTAAGCAATCAAAGATGGATGGAGCCAAGAGTATCTGATCAACCCTTTAGGCAACAACACCCTCCAAGATATCATGGGCAAGGACCACTCTACAATGCATACCAAGCTGATAGATATGGTGGACCCCCTTGTAATTACCAACAAGCCCCACCTTGTGCTTATGAACTACCTCCCCAACATACCTTTAAACCACGAAACTCACAAGCCCCTTTCCACCATTCACCTCCATATGACCTTAACCCACATCCACCATACCAACCACCTTATGAGCCAAATAAACCATACACAGAACCACCACCTTTCCAACACAACTACTCTCATGAACCACTACCTCAATATTCACCATCTCCATATCATTATCAAGATGAACCACCTTCCTATTATGAACCCTCTCTCCCAACCAATGAATCCTCATATCCACCCCAACCTCCAATGGATGACAGACTTCGTGTTATTCTTCAAAGGCAAGAAAGGATGAATGAGAGTGTGCAAAATTTTGCGGCTGCCTTCGGCGAGTTAGTGAATAAAATAGCTTCCCAATATCTGAACACTCAAGGAACTCCCATGGCTACATGTGGAGAATCAAAAGAAGAGCAAAGCATGAAGGAGACACTAGAAACTTCGGTAGACAATGAGGAACATGGCTTTGTATTGGAACAAGTGGAGGAAGCCATAATAGTTGCAGAGG
The DNA here is from genome assembly GCF_000816755.2 of Arachis ipaensis. Lineage (NCBI taxonomy): Eukaryota > Viridiplantae > Streptophyta > Magnoliopsida > Fabales > Fabaceae > Arachis > Arachis ipaensis. Next base: position 40,292,104 of record NC_029792.2, read on the forward strand.
AAGAAGTGGTTGAAGACTTAGGAGATGCTGAACCTCGATGGGAAAGTCAAGACATAGAACCTCCTTCCAAGACGGTTGCATTTGATGTTAAGGAGGGTGTACAACCTCCAGGGCATATCATAGTTGAAGACTTGGAAGAGGTTGGTCAAGAGATGGAGAGTAAAGAAGAAAAAGCACAGCCTCCCATGCCCTTGGTAAGTAATGAAGAAGAGATTGAATTGGAAGAAAGATACCAAGAGGAAGAGGTTGAAATTAAAGAAGCTTACAAAGAGGTGGTAATTATCAGAGAAGAGCACAGGGGAGTGGAGCTTGCAATTTCATTAAAAACACCTCCCCCTAAGTTGCCATCATCCTTCACAACATTCAAGTGGGTAAAATTCATATCCCTTAGCTTTCTAATTCCACTTGAGTATGGGCTACTGGAGATGGATGGTCAACTTAGAACTCTTTGTGGCATTAAGAGTAAGAGGAAAATGGTCAGTGGTAAGAATTGTCCTGCAAGGTTCATTATGGTTGGAAGCTTTAAGTTTAAACGCAACGGTTGGTGTAGAGCTCAATTGAATGGGTCTAGAAAGCTATTTGGTAGCTGCAGTGAGAATTCAAATTACTTATCACCCAGCTGGAAAAATACAGATCCCGACAAAAATGGGTGTAAAAGCAAAGTTTGGGATCCTGGAATCTGTTCTGACATCTGTCACCCCGGGAACCTAAGAATCTGTTTGAAGCTTCTTAAAGGCTTTACATGCCTAGTTTGGGACCCCGGAGGTTACTGGAATCACAAACATTGGTGGAGATTCCTGGATGAGTTCAAACACAAGCCACCATAACAGGAAGCTCATCAAATGTCCAACTTAAGGACTTTAACTAAAAGTGCTAGGTGGGAGACAATCCACCATGGTATGATCGTTTCTTTTTCAATTTTATTTCATGCTTGACTTGTTTACACTGTCGGGTAATATTATTTAAATCAATGCTAATCTTTTATGATATTTGTATTCCTTTTTGCATTGACATGAGCTTATACTGTCTTTCATTACCCACACTCTCCTCCCCTATGTTTCAAATCTTGCACCACTGGCATGCCATGGCTTCTATTGTTTTCTCACTTGCATGTTGTAGCTACCATGTAATTGAGACCCTCATTATTTGGCATTAACCCACCCATACTTCTTTTATTTTCTTATCTTTACTTCTGGGTATTACTGATCTTCTTTTTCTCTTCTTTCAGGATGGCCACCAGGAAGAGAACCGGAAGACGTTTACATGGGGAGACAAGACAAGTCCATCTGCACAATCCTTGAAGCAGAGCACCAGTTGGAACAGCCCGTCCACCTGCACATCTTAGCATGCACCGAGGACAGTGCAATCTTTAACTGTGGGGAAGTCGATACCGATCTCCATGGGTTAGTACTTTCTTGTCTTAACACTAATGTTTAAAATTTTCTTTGTAGTTAGTTGTTGAATTTACATGTTTGCTTGCATGATTATTTGATTTTTTGCATATTTTACCACTTGGTTAAAGTAATATTTTCTTTTTCAAGAAACCTTTTAGAGCATTTCACTAATTTGAATAAAATTTAATGTTACACTTGTTTGAAGAAATATTATACTGGAACATGGTTTAGAGCTCGAACACACAAAACCTGTGAGATTTTTTAGCCTATTTGAATTGGTTGCATCTTACCAACCAATATTTTATTTTTGGTGTGTGTTTTTCTCTCTAAAATTGTGATCTTTGTCTTGCTTAATTCTATATTTCCATAATTTGATGTATGCATACACTTACATAATTGAGGCCCTTATTTCACTAAGCTTACATACCCATATGGCCTTACCTTTCATTATCCTTTGCAAACCAATGTTGAGCCTTGGTGCACGAAATTGTGATGTCCAGGCTCAAACTATTCCTGGCACGTGAGCAACTTGGTACGCGTAATCGTGATTACACATTCATAATTTGTCACAACTTCGATACAACAAACCAGCAAGTGCACTGGGTCGTCCAAGTAATACCTTACGTGAGTAAGGGTCGAATCCCACGGAGATTGTTGGTATGAAGCAAGCTATGGTCACCTTGCAAATCTCAGTCAGGCGGATATAAAATAATCATGGAGTTTTTGAATAATAAATAATAGAATAGGGATAGAGATACTTATGTAAATCATTGGTAGGAAATTCAGATAAGCGAATGGAGATGCTTTTCGTTCCTCTGAACCTCTGCTTTCCCACTATCTTCATCCAATCAGTCTCACTCCTTTCCATGGCTGGCTTTATGTGATACATCACCACTGTCAATGGCTACTTTCGGTCATCTCTCGGGAAAATGATCCAATGCCCTGTCACG
>NC_029792.2:40294471-40302126 GCF_000816755.2 Arachis ipaensis
CTTGGTGTGTGCTTGGGCTGAGCATTGAGCTTTATACGTGTAGAGGTCCTTCTTGGAGTTGAACGCCAGCTTTTGTGCCAGTTTGGGCGTTCAACTCTGGTTTTGGCTCCTTTTCTGGCGCTGGACGCCAGATTTGGATAGAAAGCTGGCATTGAACGCCAGTTTATGTCGTCTATTCTTGGCCAAAGTATGGACTATTATATATTGCTAGAAAGCCCTGGATGTCTACTTTCCAACGCAATTAGAAGCGCGCCATTTCGAGTTCTGTAGCTCCAGAAAATCCACTTTGAGTGCAGGGAGGTCAGAATCCAACAGCATCAACAGTCCTTCTTCAACCTCTGAATCTGATTTTTGCTCAAGTCCCTCAATTTCAGCCAGAAAATACCTGAAATCACAGAAAAACACACAAACTCATAGTAAAGTCCAGAAATGTGAATTTAACATAAAAACTAATGAAAACATCCCTAAAAGTAACTAGATCCTACTAAAAACATACTAAAAACAATGCCAAAAAGCGTATAAATTATCCGCTCATCAAGCCTATTATACCCCATTGTTCTTTTTTTAGCACATCATTAACTCTAAGCGAAAGACAATAATGCCCTTAATTTGAATTCTTGGTTAGCTTAGACTAGTGAGAGTGCTCATGAATTAAGTGTGGGGAAATTGGGATTGAAAATATTTGGTTTGAGAATTGAGTATGTTAGAATTTTATGAAAATGTGAAAGAAATGTTTAGGACATGTCCATGCATTCAATAATTTAATCATATGCATTAAAAAAATAAAAGAAAAAAATATACTATAAAAAAAAAGAAGAAGAAAAAAAAGAAAAAGAAGAGAAAAAGAGCAAATAATAAAAAGGGGACAAAATGCCCCAAAGTAAGTGGTGAAAGCAATGCATATGTACTGTACTTGAAATTAGAATGCATGAATATGTGGCAAAACATGGTTAATGGATAGTTAAGTTTTTATTATGATTACATGAATTGTCTAAAGTTAGGTGGAAAGTTTAAGTTAATTAAGGATTCAGATTTTAGTCCACTTGGCCAAATACAATCCTACCTTGACACTAACCCCATTACAACCCTTAAAAGACCTCTTGATATGTGTATCTGTGCATTAAATTTATGTTGATTGTTAGATGAAGAGCAAGCCTTAGAAAGCAAGGTTAGTAGAGAATTGAGAGAATCGAACCTTAAATACTTGAGTGATTAGAGTGTATATACTACCAGTGAGGGTTCGATGCTCAATTCCTTGTTCCCTGCTTTCATGAGCTATTTTCTTCTTGCAAGTCTATTTGTACTTCATTTTCATGATTTGAATTAGTGAAATTTAGTTCATATTTCTTCTTGAAAGATTTGTTTACTTTTAACTAAGTAGGTAGAAACATTTTGCATGTAGTTGCATTCATATAGATAGGCTGCATTTCATACATTCTTACTTTCCCCTTCACCTTTATAGTTTCTCTTGAGCTTAGCATGAGGACATGCTATTGTTTAAGTGTGGGGAGGTTGATAAACCACTATTTTATGGTTTATCTTGTGCTCAATTGAGTGGATGTTATCAATTCTTTACCCACTTATTCATACTATTTGCATGGTTTTACAACTCCTTCCTGATTTTGTGCTATAATTGAAAATATGCTTCTTTGATCTTATATTTGCTTATTATTAATCCTCTCTTATTACCATTAGATGCCTTGATATGTGTGTTAAGTGCTTTCAGAGATTATAGGGCAGGAATGGCTTGGAGGATGGAAAAGAAGCATGCAAAAGTGGAAGGAGTACAAAAAGTTGAAGAAACTGCAAAACTGTCAGCTTGACCTCTTCGCATTCAAACAGTCATAACTTGAGCTACAGAGGTCCAAACGACGCGGTTCTAGTTGTGTTGGAAAGATAACGTCCGGGGCTTCGATTTGATATATAATCTGCCATAATTTCCCTAACGCTAGGCGACGCGACCGCGTGCTCCATGCGGCCGTGTCGTAGTGACAAAAAACCAGCATGGCAGATTTCTCCTCCAGCAATTTCTTGGCTGTTTCTGACCCAGTTCTCGGCCCAGAAAACACAGATTAGTGGCTATAAAGTGGGAGAATGCATCCATTCAGAAGAAAGCTTTCACATTCACAATTTTAGGAGTAGATGTAGTTTTTAGAGAGAGAGGTTCTCTCCTCTCTCTTAGGATTAGGATTTTGGATTTCTCTTAGTTTTAGGAGTGGCTCTCAATCCAGGTTCTTTATTTTTATTTATTTTCCCAATTTAATTTATGAACTCTTCCATGTTACATATAATTTTCTTAATTAATGTTATTTGAGGTATTTTAGATTTAAGATTGCTTTGCTCTGTTTAAGATTGCTTTCAATTTAATTTAGATATTTCTCTCCCTTTTGGCTTTGGTCAAGTGATTGGTAGTACTTGAGTTATCAAACTCAGCAAGTGATTGAAATTGGCAGATTCTGCTTTAGCTAGGATTGCTCTAACACTAGTCTCTCCATAGGAGTTGACTAGGACTTGAGAATCAAGCTAATCAGTCCACTTAACCTTCCTTTGTTTAATAAAGGCTGACCAAGTGGGATTAAAACACAATTCTCTTCACACTTGATAAGGATAACTAGGATAGGAATTCCAATTCTTATACCTTGCCAGGAGATTTTATTATTATTATTTTATTTTACTTATCATATAATATATTCCCTCCTTACTTCCAAAACCCTAATTTACAAACTCATAACCAATAATAAGAACATACCTCTCTGCAATTCCTTGAGAAGACGACCCGAGGTTTGAATACTCGGTTATCAATTTCAAAGGGGTTTGTTACTTGTGACAACCAAAACGTTTGTATGAAAGGACTTTTGAAGGTTTAGAAACTATACTTGCAACGAGGATTTATTCGCAAATTTCTAGACCACGCAAAAGTTCCTCTCATCAATCATCATTAGTCCATCCGGGTGGCAAGTAAGATAAATTCTCTATGAAGTGACCAAACATCCTTCTAGACCCACCTAATTGAGCACTAGTCCATCCTTTGTATTTAACCCTTGAAGTATCAACTGAAATGAGCCTTGATTTGCAATGCCAACCATGAAACATCTTTCTCTTACGCTTCATCCCGTAAAGTGTCCTAAGTTGACCATCCGTTTCAAGCAAGCCATATTCAAGTGGGATAATGAAGCTAATAGAAATGAATTTTACCCACTCAAATGAAGGAGTAGATGGTAACCTAGGCAAAGATGCTTCCAAGGGTCTTAACAAAGCGTATCCAACTTCCGTCCTACTCTTTCTAAGGACTTCTACCTCTTCACAAGTTTTCTCAAATGTAATCCTTTGTTCAACAATTTCATCGAAGCCTTTTCCCTTACTCGAACTATAAATAGGAGGGTGAGAAAAATTTACCTCCACAACGCTTTCAAATCCACCGGGGAAGGTTCTTTATGCTCAAAAGATTCTTCACCACTAAGACTTGATGCTTGATCTTCATCACGAAGGAAACTCAATTCTTGCTTTATCCCGTCCAATTCTTCATAAGGGATATGCCTTGGGGGTTGTGCACATTCCTCCTTAGCATCAAATTCAATCTTCTTGGAGGGGTTTTCTTCAACTCGATGTTCCCATGGAGGTTCCGCATCTCCTAAGTGTTCAATCACTTCTTCCTTTTCTTCAACAATCCTAGCTTCCTCCAATTGTTCCAACACAAAGCAATATTTCTCATCATCAAATCTCTCCTTCATGCTATGCTCTTCCTTGGATTCTTCACATGTAGCCATGGGAGTGTCCAAGCATTGGGATGCTAACCGGTTTACCACCTCGTCTAAGGCGGTCGTGAAATTTTGTACATCCCTTTTCATCTCCATTTGCCCTTGAAGAAGAACACCAAGGATGTCATCTATTGGAGGTTGGGGTGGATGAGAGGGCTCATTGTCTTGGGGGAAGGGTTCATAGTAGAAAAGTGATTCATCGTAATAAGGATGTGGTGGTTCTATGTTCTCCATTTGTTCTTCTTGTTGCTCAACACACTCCAATCCATTGTTCTCAAGTTGAGATTCTACAATCCCCTTCAAACTACCCTCTTCGGTTGCTCTCCCGCAATCATTCGTGGACATGTGGTATGAGTCCCATGCATCTAACTTTTGACGGACGGTTGCTTGAAGCCGATCCATGGTTTCTGGTGCACGAAATTGTGATCTCAATGGCGCCAACAACTTGGTACGCACAATTGTCGGCTTGAAGCAAGCTATGGTCACCTTGTAAATCTCAGTCAGGCGGATTCAAATGGTTATGGTGAATTGATAATAGAAATATAAGTAAAATATAGGATAGAGGTACTTATGTAATTCATTGGTGAGAATTTCAGATAAGCGTATGGAGATGTTTTATTCCTTCTGATTCTCTGCTTTCCTATTGTCTTCATCCAATCCTTCATACTCCTTTCCATGGCAAGCGTTATGTAGGGCATCACCGTTGTCAATGGCTACATCCCATCCTCTCAGTGAAAATGGTCCAAAATGCGCTGTCACAGCACGGCTATTCATCTGTCGGTTCTCGATCATATTGGAATAGGATTCAGTAATCCTTTTGCATCTGTCACTACGCCCAGCACTCGCGAGTTTGAAGCTCGTCACAACCATCCCTTCCCAGATCCTACTCGGAATACCATAGATAAGGTTTAGACTTTTCGGATCTCAAGAATGGCCGCTAAAAATTCTAGCCTATACCACGAAGACTCTGATCTCATGGAATGGAAGGCTCAGTTGTCAGGCAAGGCAACCATGTGTCATGAACCAGGAGGCTAAGAGATACGCACTCAAGCTATCGCAAGTAGAACGGAAGTGGTTGTCAGGCACGCATTCATAGGTGAGAATGATGATGAGTGTCACGGATCATCACCTTCCTCATGTTGAAGAACAAGTGTATATCTTAGATAAGAAATAGGCTTGAATTGAATAGAAAAACAATAGTACTTCGCATTAATTCATGAGGAACAGCAGAGCTCCACACCTTAATCTATGGGGTGTAGAAACTCTACCATTGAAAATACGTAAGTGATAATGGTCTAGGCATGGCCGAATGGCCAGCCCCCATAAAGGTCTAAGATAGCATAAAACTGATCAAAGATGTCTAATACAATAGTAAAAGATCCTATTTATATCAGACTAGTTACTAGGGTTTACAGAAATGAGTAAATGATGCAGAAATCCACTTCCGGGGCCCACTTGGTGTGTGCTTGGGCTGAGCATTGAGCTTTACACGTGTAGAGGCTTCTCTTGGAGTTGAACGCCAGTTTGTAACCTGTTTTTGGCGTTTAACTCCACTTTGCAACCTGTTTCTGGCGTTTAACTCCAGAATAGGGCAGGAAGATGGCGTTGAATGCCAGTTTGCGTCGTCTAAACTTGGGAAAGGTATAGACTATTATATATTGTTGGAAATCCCTGGATGTCTACTTTCCAACGCAATTGAGAGCGCGCCATTTGGAGTTCTGTAGCTCCAGAAAATCCACTTTGAGTGCAGGGAGGTCAGAATCCAACAGCATCTGCAGTCCTTCTTCAACCTCTGAATCTGATTTTTGCTCAAGTCCCTCAATTTCAGCCAGAAAATACATGAAATCATAGAAAAACACACAAACTCATAGTGAAGTCCAGAAATGTGATTTTTATTTAAAAAATAATAAAAATATATTAAAAACTAACTAAATTATACTAAAAACTATGTAAAAACAATGCCAAAAAGCATATACATTATCCGCTCATCACAACACCAAACTTAAATTGTTGCTTGTCCCCAAGCAACTGAAAATCAAATAGGATAAAAAGAAGAGAATATACTATAAATTCCAAAATATCAATGAAACTTAGCTCCAATCAGATGAGCGGGACTTGCAGCTTTTTGCCTCTTGAATAGTTTTGGCATCTCACTTTATCCATTGAAGTTCAGAATGATTGGCATCTATAGGAAGCTACAATTTAGATAGTGTTATTGATTCTCCTAGTTCAGTATGTTGATTCTTGAACACAGCTACTTTATGAGTCTTGGCCGTAGCCCTAAGCACTTTATTTTTCAGTATTACCACCGGATACATAAATGCCACAGACACATAACTGGGTGAACCTTTTCAGATTGTGACTCAGCTTTGCTAAAGTCCCCAATTAGAGGTGTCCAGGGTTCTTAAGCACACTCTTTTTTTACTTTGGACCTTGACTTTAACCGCTCAGTCTCAAGTTTTCACTTGACACCTTCACGCCACAAGCACATGGTTAGGGACAGCTTGGTTTAGCCGCTTAGACCAGGATTTTATTCCTTTAGGCCCTCCTATCCACTGATGCTCAAAGCCTTGGATCCTTTTTATTACCCTTGCCTTTTGGTTTTAAGGGCTATTGGCTTTTTGCTCTTGCCTTTTGGTTTTAAGAGTTTTTGGCTTTTTTTTTTCTGCTTGCTTTTTCTTTTTCTTTCTTTTTTTTTTTCGCCACTTTTTTTTCTCCTTTTTTTTTTCACAAGCTCTTCTCTATTCACTGCTTTTTCTTGCTTCAAGAATCAATTTTTATGATTTTTCAGATTATCAATAACATTTCTCCTTTTCATCATTCTTTCAAGAGCCAACATATTTAACATTCATAAACCACAATTTCAAAAGACATATGCACTGTTCAAGCATTCATTCAGAAAACAAAAAGTATTGTCACCACATCAAAATAATTAAACTAGTTTCAAGGATGAATTTGAAACCCTGTACTTCTTGTTCTTTTGTTTTTAGAACAGTTTTTAATTAAGAGAGGTGATGGATTCATAGGACATTCATAGCTTTAAGACATAGACACTTAGACACTAATGATCATATAGTAAAGACACAAACATAAATAAAACATAAAGCATAATAAACGAAAAACAGGAAATTAAGAACAAGGAGATTAAGGAACGGGTCCACCTTAGTGAGGGTGACGTCTTCCTCTTCTTGAAGAACCAATGGTGCTCTTGAGCTCCTCTATGTCTCTTCCTTGTCTTTGTTGCTCCTCCCTCATAGCTCTTTGATCTTCTCTAATCTCATGGAGGATGATGGAATGCTCTTGGTGTTCCATCCTTAGTTGTCCCATGTTGGAACTTAGTTCTCCTAGGGAGGTGTTGATTTGCTCCCAATAGTTTTGTAGAGGAAAGTGCATCCCTTGAGGTATCTCAGGGATTTCATGGTGAGGAATTTCCTCATGCTCTTGTTGAGGTCTATGATCTCTTGTTTGATCCATCCTTTTCTTAGTGATGGGCTTGTCCTCTTCAATGAGGATGTCTCCCTCTATGTCAACCAGCCGAATATTGCATAGGTGGCAAATGAGGTGAGGAAAGGCTAACCTTGCCAAAGTAAAGGACTTGTCAGCCACCTTGTAGAGTTCTTGAGGTATAATATCATGAACTTCCACTTCCTCCCCAATCATGATACTATGGATCATGATGGCCCGGTCTATAGTAACTTCAGACCGGTTGCTAGTAGGAATGATTGAGCGCTGAATGAACTCCAACCATCCTCTAGCTACAGGCTTAAGGTCCAGTCTTCTCAATTGAACCGGCTTGCCTCTTGAGTCAACTTTCCATTGAACTCCTTCCACACATATGTCCATGAGGACTTGGTCCAACCTTTGATCAAAGTTGACCCTTCTAGTGTAGGGGCGTGC
>NC_029792.2:40302237-40324612 GCF_000816755.2 Arachis ipaensis
GATCTCTTGTTTGATCCATCCTTTTCTTAGTGATGGGCTTGTCCTCTTCAATGAGGATGTCTCCCTCTATGTCAATTCCAGCCGAATTGCAGAGGTGGCAAATAAGGTGAGGAAAGGATAACCTTGCCAAAGTAGAGGACTTGTCAGCCACCTTGTAGAGTTCTTGAGGTATAATCTCATGAACTTCCACTTCCTCCCCAATCATGATACTATGGATCATGATGGCCCGGTCTATAGTAACTTCAGACCGGTTGCTAGTGGAAATGATTGAGCGTTGAATAAACTCCAACCATCCTCTAGCTACAGGCTTAAGGTCCAGTCTTCTCAATTGAACCGGCTTGCCTCTTGAGTCAACTTTCCATTGAACTCCTTCCACACATATGTCCATGAGGACTTGGTCCAACCTTTGATCAAAGTTGACCCTTCTAGTGTAGGGGCGTGCATTTTCTTCCATCATTGGCAAGTTGAACGCCAGCCTTATATTTTTCGGACTAAAATCTAAGTATTTTCCCCGAACCATGGTAAGCCAGTGCTTTGGATTCGGGTTCACACTTTGATCATAGTTCCTAGTGATCCACGCGTTTGCATAGAACTCTTGAACCATTAAGATCCCAACTTGTTGAATGGGGTTGGTGAGAACTTTCCAACCTCTTCTTCGGATCTCATGTCGGATCTCCGGATACTCATTCTTTTTGAGCTTGAAAGGAACCTCAGGGATCACTTTCTTCTTGGCCACAACTTCATAGAAGTGGTCTTGATGGACATTTGAGATGAATCTCTCCATCTCCCATGACTCAGAGGTGGAAGCAATTGCCTTCCCTTTCCTCTTTCTTGAGGTTTCTCTGGCCTTAGGTGCCATTAATGGTTATGGAAAAACAAAAAGATATGCTTTTACCACACCAAACTTAAAATGTTTGCTCGTCCCCGAGCAAAAGAAGAAAGAAAGAAGGAGAAGAAGAAGAAAAATGGAGGAGAGGGAGAGAGGTGTGTGTTCGGCCAAGGGGAAGAAGAAAGGGTTGTGTTGTGTGAAAATGAAGAAGGAAAGAGGGGTTTATATAGGAGTGAGGGAAAGTTTAGGGTTCGGTCATTAGGGTTAGGTTTGGGAGGGAAAAGAATTTGAATTTTGGAGGTAGGTGGGGTTTTTGGGGAAGAGAGGATGGATGTGAATGGTGAAGAGGTGATGGGGAAGAGTGATTGAGGTGATTGGTGAGGGGTATTCGTGGAAGAGAGTTATGAAAAGGTGTGAAAAGGAGAGAAGAAAATGTGGGGATCCTGTGGGGTCCACAAATCCTGAGGGGATCCTGTGGGGTCCACAGATCCTGTGAGGTCAAAGACTTAACATCCCTGCTCCAAATAGGCGTGTAAAACACCCTTAGCATGCATGTCTGGCGTTAAACGCCAGCTTGCTACTTGTTTTTGGCATTAAACGCCCAAATGTAGCCTGTTTCTGGCGTTTAACGCCACTCCCATGCTCTGTTCTGACATTAAACACCAGTCTGGTGCTTGTTTCTGGCGTTTAACGTCAGGTAGATGCTTGTTTCTGGCGTTAAACGCCAACTTGGTGCTTGTTTCTGGCGTTAAACGCCAGAAAGATGCTTGTTTCTGGCGTTCAAACGCCAAAATGCTCCTCCTCCAGGGTGTGCTATTTTTTTATGCTATTTTTCATTTTATTTTTGATTTTTTTGTAGTTTTTGTGACTCCACATGATCATCAACCTAATAAAATACGAAATAGAAATAAAAAAAAATAGATATAATTAAATAACATTGGGTTGCCTCCCAACAAGCGCTTATTTAATGTCAATAGCTTGACAGTGAGCTCTTATGGAGCCTCACAGATGTTCAGAGCAATGTTGGGACCTCCCAACACCAAACTTAGAGTTTGAATGTGGGGGTTCAATACCAAACTTAGAGTTTGGTTGTGGCCTTCCAACACCAAACTTAGAGTTTGACTGTGGGGGCTTTAGTTGACTCTGCAGTGAGAGAAACTTTCCATGCTTCCTCTCCATGGTTACAGAAGGAGATCTTTGAGTTTTAAACACAAGGTTGTCCTCATTCAGTTGAAGGACCAATTCTCCTCTGTCCACATCAATCACAGCTCTTGCTGTAGCTAGAAAGGGTCTTCCAAGGATGATGGATTCATCCTCATCCTTCCCAGTGTCTAGGATTATAAAATCAGCAGGGATGTAAAGGCCTTCAACCTTTACTAGCATGTCCTCTACTTGTCCATAAGCCTGTTTTCTTGAGTTGTCTGCCATCTCTAATGAAATTTTGGCAGCTTGCACCTCAAAGATCCCAAGTTTCTCCATTACAGAGAGTGGCATTAAGTTTATTCCTGACCCAGGTCACACAGAGCCTTCTCAAAGGTCATGGTGCCTATGTTACAGGGAATTAGGAATTTACCAGGATCCTGTTTCTTTTGAGGTAATTTCTGCCTATCCAATGCATTTAGTTCATTGGTGAGCAAGGGAGGTTCATCTTCCCAAGTCTCATTACCAAATTATTTGGCATTCAGCTTCATGATTGCACCAAGGTACTTAGCAACTTGCTCTTCAGTAATGTCTTCATTCTCTTCAGAAGAAGAATACTCATCAGAGCTCATGAAGGGCAGAAGGAGGTTCAATGGAATCTCTATGGTCTCTAGATGAGTCTCAGATTCCTTTGGTTCCTCAAAGGAAAACTCCTTATTGGTCACTGAGCGTCCCAGGAGGTTTTTCTCACTAGGATTCACATCCTCCTCCTCCTCTTTGGGTTCGGCCACACCAAATAAGGTAATGGCCTTGCACTCTCTTTTTGGATTCTCTTCTGAATTGCTTGGGAGAGTACTAGGAGGAATTTCAGTGACTCTTTTACTCAGTTGGCCCACTTGTGCCTCCAAATTTCTAATGGAGGACCTTGTTTTATTCATGAAACTTAAAGTGGCCTTAGATAGATCAGAGACTATATTTGCTAAGCTAGATGGATTCTGCTTAGAATTCTCTGTCTGTTGCTGAGTGGATGATGGAAAAGGCTTGCTATTGCTAAACCTGTTTCTTCCATAATTATTAAAGCCTTGTTGAGGCTTTTGTTGATCCTTCCATGAGAAATTTGGGTAATTTCTCCATGAGGGATTATAGGTGTTTCCATAGGGTTCCCCCATGTAATTCACCTCTGCTATTGCAGGGTTCTCAGGATCATAAGCTTCTTCTTCAGAAGATGCCTCTTGAGTACTGTTGGATGCAGCTTGCATTCCATTCAGACTCTGAGAAATCATATTGACTTGCTGAGTCAATATTTTGTTCTGAGCCAATATTGCATTCAGAGCATCAATTTCAAGAACTCCCTTCCTCTGAGGCGTCCCATTACTCACAGGATTCCTTTCAGAAGTGTACATGAACTGGTTATTAGCAACCATGTCAATGAGTTCCTGAGCTTCTGCAGGCGTTTTCTTTAGGTGAATAGATCCACCTGCAGAATGGTCCAATGACATCTTTGATAACTCAGACAGACCATCATAGAGTATATCTAGGATAGTCCATTCTGAAAGCATGTCAGAAGGACACTTTTTGGTCAGTTGCTTATATCTCTCCCAAGCTTCATAGAGGGATTCACCGTCCTTCTGTCTAAAGGTTTGAACATCCACTCTAAGCTTACTAAGCTTTTGAGGAGGAAAGAACTTGGCTAAGAAAGCCGTGACTAGCTTATCCCAAGAGTTTAGGCTATCTTTAGGTTGAGAGTGCAACCATATTCTAGCTCTGTCTCTTACAGCAAACGGGAAAATCATGAGCCTGTAGACTTCAGAGTCAACCCCATTGGTCTTAATAGTATCACAGATCTGCAAGAATTCAGTTAAGAACTGAAAAGGATCTTCTGATGGAAGTCCAGAAAACTTGCAATTCTGTTCCATCAGAGAAACTCATTGAGGTTTAAGCTCAAAATTGTTTGCTCCAATGGCAGGGATTGAGATGCTTCTTCCATGTAAGTTGGAATTTGGTGCAGTAAAGTCACCAAGCATCTTCCTTGCATTGTTATTATTTTCGGCCATGTCTCTTTCTTTTTCGAAAATTTCAGTAAAGTCCTCTTCAGAGTGTTGTGTTTTATCTTCTCTTAGCTTCCTCTTCAGAGTCCTTTCAGGTTCCGGATTAGCTTCAACAAGAATGTTCTTATCCTTGCTCCTGCTCATGTGAAAAAGAAGAGAACACAAAAGAAAATATGGAATCCTCTATGTCACAGTATAGAGATTCCTTATGTAAGTATAAGAAGAGAAGAGTAGCAAAAAGAAAAAGATAAGAATCCAAACACAGGGGAGAGGAATGGGTTCAAATTCTTGAGTGAAAGAGGGGTGTTAGTAGATGAATAAATAAACAGAAGGGGATGAGAGATGAGAGAATTCGAAAATTAAACAAAATAAAAATAAAAATAAAAATTTTTGTTTTTAATTTAAAAATTAAAGTTAAAATTTGAAAATTTTAAAATAAAATAAAATTAAATTAAAATTTAAAACAATTAGTTAATTAAAAAGGAATTTTGAAAAAAATGGAGGTGATTTTCGAAAATTAGAGAGAGAATTAGTTAGGTAGTTTTGAAAAAGATATGATTGAAATAGTAAATTTTTAAAATCAAACAAAAGTTAAGTAGTTGATTGAAAAAGATTTGAAAATCAATTTTTGAAAAGATAAGGAGTTAGAAAAGAAGTTAGAAAAGATTTTGAAATTGATTTTGAAAAAGAAATTTAAAAAGATTTGATTTTGAAAATTAAAGTTGATTACTTGACTAACAAGAAACTAAAAAGATATGATTTAAAATTTAAAGAATGAACCTTTCTTAATAGGCAAGTAACAAACTTGAAATTTTTGAATCAATCACATTAATTGTTAGCATTAATTTCAAAAATATGAAATAGAAATAAGAAAAAGATTTTGAAAATTTCGAAATTATGAAAGAAAAAATGAAAAAGATTTGATTTTTGAAAAAGATTTGAAAAAGATTTGAAAAAGATAGATCATATGGTGGAGGTTGTTGCCATGAAGATTGATCATATGCATGTGGCTCCTCCCACCTTTGATTGTTCCATCCTTGATACACATCCTCATTGTAGCCCTCATTTCCTACAACATAATTAGACCCAAACTCATAGTCAAAGTGAGAATTCATAACGAAAAGAGAAAATAGAAACAAAAGCTAGTAAGAATTAATGAAACAAAGTCCTAAAGCTAGCAAAAACTAACAAGCAATCCAAGAATAAAGCTATTCACAATAGTCACATATATACAATAACCAATAACATAACACCATTGCAACTCCCCGGCAACGGCGCCATTTTGATGAATGATTTATTGATGGTAAAGAATTTCATAAATGAAATCTCGTTGCAAGTATAGTTTCTAAACCAACAATAATCCTTTCATACAAAAATTTGGTTGTCACAAGTAACAAACCCCTATAAAAATAACCGAAGTATTCAAACCTCGGGTCGTACTCCCTAGGAATTGCAATAAAGTATTCTTGTTATTGGTTATGAAGTATGTTTGGGGTTTTTAAGATGAGAAACAAGAAAAACAAGAATTGTAAGTTGCAAAAGAAATAATCTAACAACTAGAAAAGCTCTTGGCAAGGTATGAGAACTAGAAGTCCTATCCTAGCTATCCTTATCAATTGTGATGAAAATTATTCATTGCTCCCACTTAGTTAACCTCTAACTATGAAGGAAAGTCAAGTGGATAAATTAACTTGATCCCACAAGTCCTAGCCTAATCATGATGAAAGACTAGCTTTAGTGGCATTCAAGTTAATTAGCAACTTCTAATTATCAATCAACAAAGGAGTTTGATAATTCAAGAGTCACCAATTACTCTACCTAGGCCAAGAGGAACAAAATCTAACTCATAACTAAAAGAGGCATTCCAACAAACACATAGAAAGCAATAAAAGTAAACAACATGAATTGCAAGAATTAAAGAGAGATCTAACTACAAAGGCAATAGATCCATAATAGAAAATCAAAGCAACATGAAAAGACATGGAAATCATAAATTGCATTGAAAGAGAAATAGAGATCTACATAAGAATTAATAAAGCAAAAGGAAAATTGAAGCAAGAGAAGAAGTAGATCTAAATCTAAGAAATTAACCTAAACCTAATCCTAATTCTAGACAGAAGAGAGAGCTTCTCTCTCTAGAAACTAACTTTTCCTCCAAAACTAAACTAAAACTAAACTAATTGGTCTAGATTGTTGAATAGCATCAGAAATGAGTTGGATCTGGGCCTGGGAATCCCAGAAATCGCCCCCAGCAGATTCAGTATAAGTGGGTCACGTGCGAGCACCGACGCGTGCGCGTGGGTCACGCGTACGCGTCGCCATGAAACGTCACTTTCCATGCGTGCGCTGATAAAGCCCGTCTTTAGGGTTTATCATGTATAGAATGTAAGGATTTTATCAATGATCTTCCACACTTATTTATATAAAACTGCATGATCTTGTGTTCCCTTCCCAACTTTGCTTCATAGATGAAAATATGCTTCTTTGCATCAAAATTGATATATTGTAATCCTCCTCTATTACCATTCGATGCCTTGATCCGTTCGTTAAGTGGTTTCAGAAGTTATAGGACAAAAATGGCTGAGAGGAGTGAAGGAAGCATGCATGAATGGAAGGAGCATGGAATAAAGCAAGTTTTGGAACTTGGGCATGTGCGCGCACGTGAACCATACGCGTACGCACGGATGTGTACCCCCAGAGCCGGCTGGGTGGAGCCGAGATGAGAAGCCGGCGCACTTATATGGCTGGGCTATATTTCCTATGATGCTCGCGCACATTATGCGCCTGCGCGCGGATCACAGAAGACCCCAGGTGCGCGTACGCACCGATGTGCGCACGTGATTTTTTAAAAGGAAAACGTGTCCAGCGATTTCAGGGAGTCCCAGGACTAGTTTTGGAGCAGAATTTTGGAGGGAAAAGCTTAAGAAGACCAAGGATTAGGAGTGTTAGGACAATTAGTCATAATTCTAGATATTTTAAGGAGTTAGTTATATTTTGTTTTTAGAGAGAGAAACTCCAAATTCTCTCTAGGATTTCACTTCCTCCATTACAAGTTTTCTTTGATTTCTTGGTGAGATCTATTGCTAATTCACTTTTGTTTTGATACAAGTTGTAGATCCACTCTTCTTCTACTCTTAGTTGATGTTCTTTTGATTCAATCTCTTAGATCTAGATTGGTTTAACTTTGTTAATTTGAATTTGGATTAATGAATTGTGAAATTTCATTCAATTGCTTGATTGTTGATGATTATTTGGATTAGATAGCTTTAATTCAATTTTCTTCTCTCAATTACATCATGTCTTCTATGATTTCCTACCAATTGTTTGTGATAATGACAACCCTAGCTATGGAGTAGATTTCTCTTACTTGGCTTAGGGGTTGAGTTATTGGAGACACTTGAATAGTGGATATCAATTATAGATTATGAATTGAGAATTGCTAATTGACTTGGAGTGCACTAAAGCTAGACTTTCCTAGGGTGAGACTAGGACTTGTGACTCAAGTTAGTTACTCTCAATTGACTTTTCTCTATTGTTAGGGGGTTAACTAAGTGAAGCAACAATCAATTCTTATCATAATTGAAGGAAGCTATAATGATGAAACTTCCAATACTTACCCTTGGCCAAGGCCTTTATTTCAATTAATTGTTGTTTGCTCTTGTTAGCTTGAATTCTTGCACCAACTCTCAAAACCACAAAAGATTTCCTAATCAATGATGTGCATTCTAAGGCAATTCCTAGGGAGAACGACCCGGGATCAACACTCTCGGTCATAGATTTTAGAATTGTTTGATGCGATATTTGCGTGTTGGTTAGACTATACTCACGCTTGAATTCATTATTAATTTCTAACTGGCATAAGAATATTTCGGTTCATCAAAATGGCGCTGTTGTCGGGAAATTACTTTGGTGTGCCATTCTATTGGTTAGTGTGAATATGTTAATATGTGGATACTTGCATTTCTCTCTTGATTATTTGTTTGTTTGATTGTTAGTTAGAATTAGTCTTTGCTTAGATACCAATTGATGTCATGAGCTTCTTATCTCCTTCATTGTATGACGCGTTCACTACCAAATCCGAGCTTAGCATCATTTGATTCGGAAATTGAAAGAACTTTGCTTCATATTAGGCAAGCTCAGAGGCGGTTAGCCTTTGAGGAAGGTGAAAAGGTTCTTACCAATTCACCAACCATATTACCGTCATCCAACGAAGGCACTAATTACTCTTTCATTGATACTACTAATAGTTCTTCATAAATTGAGTTTAGAGCTTGATTATGTATCTATCTTTGGAAATTCTACTTATATACTTGTCTCTTTGGTTTGGTTTTTTGTATAAGCCTTCTATCTAATCGCTTTTCGAGTGTGACGGGTGTTCGACCTTGTTTTGTTCATCTTTCCTTCTAAGGCTCCTAGTTAAACTATTCTTCAAATATATATATATATAGAACCAGGATATGTATTTTATATTTTTGGTTTATTTTGGGTTGTATATATAGGCCTTTGCTTCACAGGTCGAGTTTGGAGCTTGCTATAAGTATCTTGTTGGAACTCTTTATATATGTACATATTTTCTCTCTTCTACTTTTCATTTTTCTGCTTTAAAATCTTCACGTTTCGAGTGTGATGTGGTTTCTGTTTGTTTTGTTTATCCTTTTTTCAACGCTCCTAATTAAAACTATTCTTCATATATACATAAGTACATATTTTTGTTTTAGAGGTCGTAGTGCCTCACCACTTTTGATTTACGTCCTAGGCATAAATTAAAGCTCTATGTGGTAGGGTGTTACACTGGGGACTACCATCCTTACTGTTGCCTACAAAAACTGTACCACTGGGAAAAATCTGTTTAACTACTGAGGGCTGACCAGAAGTTGTGGCGGAAGTCCCAATAGGTTCTATGGTGAAAGGATCAGAGGAAAGAGTAGAAAAAGACTCTATCGACATATCCAAACCTATTGGAGGAGACTCAGGGATGTAGTCATCGACGATAGGGGTAGGCTCAGGCACTGCCTGACCATCCTGCTATGTTGGAATAGGACCTCCATGCATGTGATCAAAAGGATGATGGACAGAATCGGGATATAACCAAGATAGCGGAAAAACATACGATGCATCAGGATCAAAGAAAGGTAGAGCTAGCAGGTGCTAAAAGGGATGATCTCTAACTACGTACTTACAGACTCAAGGCTCCGCATCCACCATATAGAAGCTGTGAAGGATAGGATTGTCATACACATAAGGCTGCTCGAGCTCATAGAAGATGATACCTGTCTCCATCTGAATCGGGTAGGAAGATAGTAAGTAAGAACTAGGAAGTTCTTAGTAGGGTCAAGGTGAAACAAGTTAATTTACTTTTTATATAACGACTGTATGTCCCAGATCAATTAGCCCATAACAAAAGAACAAAATCAAACAGTAACATAACATACAACTACAAGAACCAAATTAACACACACAAGTGATATGCGCAACTAAGTATGATATATGTCTAGCCCTAGTGTAGGTAATGAGCTCTGATACGTGAAAATTAAATTTCACACGTATGAACTAACCGACAAGTATACCGGGTCGCATCAAGTAATATAACTCACTGAGAGTGAGGTCGATCCTACGAGGATTGATGGATCAGGCAACTTTAGTGAGGTGATTAGTCTAGTTAAGAGAATATTGATGAATTAAGTGAAATTTGATTGACAGAATGTAAATTGCAAGAAATCTAAAGTGCTGAATGTAAATTGCTTGAAGCTTAGATGGCAAGAAATTTAAATGACTGAAACTTAAAGAGCAAGAGAGTAAAAGAGCTGAATCTTAAATTGCAAGAAATGTAAATGGCTGGAATCTTGGAATGCAAGAAAGTAAAAGTGTAGAATCTAAATTGCAATGAAACTTAAATTGCATGAATTGTAAAGGGAGTTAGGTACTGGGAATTAAGAGCAGTGAACAATTGCAAATTAAATTGAAATCAGAGAGATCTAAACTGGAGAAATTCAAGGAAAATAATTCATCATGGATTGGAGATACTGTAATCCATCATGAATCAAATGGGTCTCAACTCCTTTCTCAATCATATGAGTAGATCTATTGCGGATTGAAATTAATTGAATCCCAATTCCTTGGCAATCCAATCTCTCTAATCACAATCAATCTTGCCAATTCCTTAATCTAATTGTCATGAGAAGAGTTAGAGCATATTCTCTCATCCATAAGCCTCACAAACTCTCAAAACCTCAATTCCTCCCGAATGGTGTTAGTTAAAAGAATTGTGAAGGATAGAGCTCCAATTCTAATGCAAGTGATTCCCCTTCCGAGGCTCACACAAGCATTCAGTAGAATTAAACCCCCTTCCTGAGTGAATAATCCACAATCAAAACAGAAATTACTCTATAGCTACCCAAATGAATTGAGAAGAAGAAGAATTTTCATTAATTTATTATGATCACAATAGAGCTCCTCCCAATAATGAAAATGGGATTTAGTGACTCATAGCTCTAAGTCTCAACAGAAATCTCAAACTGGAAATTAAATTGAGCATTGAAAAGGAAGAGAAAATGGAATTGAAAAGCCAAAATGAAACTGGAAAATTAGAATTTAAAACTGGAAAATAAAACTGTCAACAGAAAGTAGAGTCTCAGCAGAAAGTAAAATTCAAAAGTGCAAAGTACAAAAGAGATATAAAAGAAAAAGAATCTCCCCAAAACTAGATCCCCCAAGCCCGCTAACGATCCAAAATACCCTATATTTATACTAGTGTACTTGCTTCTTCAGGTGTACTTGGAAACTCTTTAAAAATGGGCTTTTTTGTTGGTACTCGGATCCTGCTCCAAAAGAACGTAGCGCTTTCAGGAAAACGGAGCGCTCAGGCATCGACGCGTACGCGTCCCACATGCATGCCCGTCGTTCTTCATTTTGGAACTAGCGACGCGTACGCGTCACCTACGCGTGCGCGTCACCTACGCGTGCGCGTCACCTACGCGTGCGCGTCACCTACGCGTGCGCGTCACCTACGCGTTCGCGTCACCTACGCGTGCGCGTCACCTACGTGTGTGCGTCGTTTCTCTCTACAGACCTTGTCACACGTACGCATTCTCCTACGCATACGCGTCTCTTGTAGCGCTCTCCTTGAGAGCATAGCGCTCTTGCTAACAACGCTCACCCACACGTATGCGTGGCCTTCAAAAGTGCCATTTCTACGATGCCGCTCAGCCCACGCGTTTGCGTGGATCTTCACAAATATCACTTCCACATGCACGCGTCTCCCACGCGTACACGTGGATGGTGATTCTTCAATCCTCATTTTAAAAGTGTCGCAGGAACTGTTGGGTGGAGAGCATAGCGCTCGTGGCTGAAGAACGCTCCTCATATCCACGCGTACGCGTCACCCACGCGTATGCGTCGCTAGCAAAACTTCCTTGGTGAAGAACGCAGCGCTATTTGAAAGAGAACGTAGCGCCAAGGGTTATGTTGCAGGGGAGCATAGCGTTCTTCATCTTGAGTGAGCGTAGCGCTAAGGTATTGTGCTCTTCACTCATGTCAAAGCAAAATAATAATACATCAAAGCTCTGCCTTTCCCTTGCTTCTTTTCCACCAAATATCAATCAAACAATTGCATTAAAGTTTGCTATAATCATAAGGTTTTTTCCACCATTCATATCATCAAGTAAAATTTGCATAAAATCTTATGAAGAAGCACATAAACAACCATGTTTAATTGAATCAGGGGATGCATGGAATTCCAATCCAATTACTTACTTATTGCCTAAGAAATGCATGAAAACTAAGTAATAATAAATGAAAAAGGCTTGTGAAACTAGCCTAAGATGACTTGTCATCACAATACCAAACTTAAATCTTGCTTTTCCCCAATCAAGTACTAAAGCATAAGGAAAATGAATGAAATCAGAGAGAGGTATAATCCCTTTATTGGAAGACATTCAATACTGGTTAATGGGATTTTCATGCATGGTGTCTTAGTGATTTTTATTCTGTGGCTAAGGTATTAACATTCCTTTGGATCCTTACTTGTATTACACAAAAAATGAGACTTGGTGTTGCTTGGTCCTTAGTTATTCTTGCTCTCTTTCTTTTGATTGAGATTTATTGTTTAGCTGAGGCTTAATGCTATGTGTTAAGGCAGCTCTTTAGAGTAAGCTTTCAGCCAGCATTCCCGCCCTAGTTGGTTCAAGATGCTAGGTGTTGAGACACCCCTAAGGGCTTACTTGCTCGAGCCTCTCCTTAGCACACACACATCACAGACATCTAGCTTGTTTTGTTCTTTGGAAATTGATGCCCAGCACCTCTTTGGGTCACTAGATGCTTTGTCTCAAAGTAGCTCTTGATGATGGACTTTCGGTTGGCAATCTTGGGTTAGTTAATCCAAGTTTCCAGGTGATGAAGCACCCCTTAGAACCTAGTTATCCAAGCTTATCTTTGTACAAGATCATCACAGGCATATATCCAAATCTCAAGCTATTGGTGCCCAGCCTTGTTTATTTCTTTTTGTTTCTTTCTTTTGCACTTTTTTTCCTTTTAGTATGGACCTTTTTCATTTGTCAAATCTCATGGAATGTAACTCAAGTTCATATCTCAAAGTCATGCCAATCTTTATCCTTATTCATAAATCAGCTAATGAACCAGCACATACTACCACATAACCTTATTCTGTCTCCTATCAAAATAGACCTTTACTCTTTCTTTGTTTCATATCAATTTTTCTTTTATTCAAGCATGGGAAATAAAGCATACAACTTAAGCAAGATGGCATTATCTAAGCATTTTAAACTAGCAAGCCATACAGCATAAAAACAAACAAACATGCAGGCAACAAATGACTCATAACTATCAGGACACAAATCAACAGGTGTACAATTGTACTTCCAATCTAAAACATTTTAGACTAGAAACAGTTAAGCAACAATACAACTTCTTGGTGTCTTCTCGTTTTCTCCTTGTTACCATCATCTGCAGCTTTTGTATACTTCTTTGTCTCCTTGGATGATGATGCATCTTTCCCTCCAAGAGATTGATTGACTTTCCTGCAAAGTTATTGGAAGTTGCTTGTTCCCGAAGAACTTGCAAATTGGTTAGTATGCATGTATGTTTGTAGGCTTCTGAACTTAGATTGGTGTGTGAACACCAAACTTAGTTCATTGCCTTATGCAGCAAATTGTGTACATGCAGAAAGCCTCGTGTGATTTTATTAAGAAAACAAACTATAAACTAGAAAACATAATATGAACTAGAAAATAGACTATGACTAGAAAACAAACTATGAACTAGAAACTAAGTAATTGTTAAGTAGTTTCTCTGATTGTTTGGAGCTGACACTTAGTCATGCTGAGGGTGTAATGTGTTCTTAGTGAAATCTTTGGTGGAACATCAAACTTAGTATCCAACATTTACCCCTGAATTACTTTGGTGTGCAACACCAAACTTAGCTCCTTGCAATTGGTGCACGAAATTGTGATCTCTGGTAATAGCTCCAAAAATTTGGTCCTCTAATCTCAATTACACGTGGAGAGGTCATTCTTGGAGTTGAACGCCAGCTTTTGTGCCATTTTGGGCGTTGAACTCTACTTTGCAACTTGTTGTTGGCGCTGGACGCCAGAATTGGGCAGAGAGCTGGCGTTGAACGCCAGTTTGTGTCGTATGAACTTGGGAAAAGTATGGACTATTATATATTTCTGGAAATCCTTGGATGTCTACTTTCCAACGCAATTGGAAGCACATCTTGAGGAACCAATGATGTCCTTGAGCTCTTCTATGTCTCTTCCTTGTCTTTGTTGCTCCTCCCTCATTGCTTTTTGATCTTCTCTTATTTCATGAAGGATGATGGAGTGCTCTTGATGTTCCACCCTTAGTTGTCCCATGTTGGAACTTAATTCTCCTAGGGAGGTGTTGATTTTCTCCCAATAATTTTGTGGAGGAAAATGCATTGGAGGCATCTCCGGGATCTCATGGTGATGAGCTTCATGCTCCTCTTGAGCTCCATGAATGGGCTCTCTTGCTTGCTCCATCCTTTTCTTAGTGATGGGCTTCTCTTCCTCAATGGGAATGTCTCCTTATATGGAAGCTCCAGCTGAGTAACAGAGATGGCAAATAAGATGAGGAAAAGCTAGCCTTTCCATGGGGAGGACTTTTCGGCTATTTTATAGAGTTCAAGGGAGATGACTTCATGAACTTCTACTTCCTCTCCAATCATGATGCTATGAATCATGATGGCCCGATCCACAGTAACTTTGGATCGGTTGCTGGTGGGGATGATGGAGCGTTGTATGAACTCTAACCATCCTCTAGCTACAGGCTTGAGGTCTAGTCTTCTTAGTTGAACCGGCTTGCCTTTGGAGTCAATCTTCCATTGAGCTCCTTCCACACATATGTCCCTGAGGACTTGGTCCAACCTTTGATTAAAGTTGACCTTTCTAGTGTAGGGGCGTGCATCTCCTTGCATCATAGGCAAGTTAAACGCCAACCTCACATTTTCCGGACTAAAATCTAAGTATTTCCCCCGAACCATTGTAATATAATTCTTTGGGTTTGGGTTCTTACTTTGATCATGGTTCCTAGTGATCCATGCATTGGCATAGAACTCTTGAACCATTAGGATGCCGACTTGTTGGATAGGGTTTGTTAGAACTTCCCAACCTCTTCTTTGGATTTCAAGTCGGATCTCCGGATACTCATACTTCTTGAGCTTGAAAGGGACTTCGGGGATCACCTTCTTCTTGGCCACAACATCATAGAAGTGGTCTTGATGAGCTTTGGAGATGAATCTTTCCTTCTTCTATGACTCGGAGGTGGAAGCTTTTGTCTTCCCTTTCCCTTTTCTAGAGGATTCTCCGGTCTTGGGTACCATCAATGGTAATGGAAAAACAAAAAGCTTATGCTTTTACCACACCAAACATAAAATATTGCTCGCCCTCGAGCAAGAGAAGAAAGAATAGATGAAGAAGAAGAAGAAAATATGGAGGAGAGGAGGGAGATGTGTTTCGGCTAAGAAGGGAAAAAGAGGGTTATTTTATGTGAAAATGAAGAAGAATGGAGGGCTTTATATAGAGAAGGGAGGGGGGGTAAGGTTTCTGGCGTTTAAATGCCAGTAAGGTCTTCCTCCAAGGTGTGATTTTTCTTCTGCTATTTTTGATTCCATTTTCAATTTTTATATTTATTTTGTGACTCCACATGATCATGAACCTAATAAAACATGAAAGAACAATAAAATTAGATAAATAAAAATTGGGTTACCTCCCAACAAGCGCTTCTTTAATGTCAATAGCTTGACAGTGGGCTCTCATGGAGCCTCACAGATGTTCAGAGCATTGTTGAGATCTCCCAACACCAAACTTAGAGTTTGGATATGGAAGTTCAACACCAAACTTAGAGTTTGGTTGTGGCCTCCCAACACCAAACTTAGAGTTTGACTGTGGGGGCTCTGGTTGACTCTGTTTTGAGAAAAGCTTTTTATGCTTCCTCTCCATGTTTACAGAAAGATGACCTCGAGTTTTAAACACAAGGGAGTCCTCATTCAATTGAAGGACTAATTCTCCTCTGTCAACATCAATCACAGCTCTTACNNTCAGAGCTCATGAAGGGCATAAGGAGGTTTAGTGGAATCTCTATGGTCTCTAGATGAGTCTCAGATTCCTTTGGTTCCTCAGAGGGAAACTCCTTATTGATCACTGGACGTCCCAGGAGGTCTTCTTCCTTGGGATTCACGTCCTCTCCCTCCCTTACAGGTTCGGCCATGGTAATTAACTCAATGGCCTTGCACTCTCCTTTTGGATTCTCTTCTGTATTGCTTGGGAGAGTACTATGAGGGATTTCAGTGATCCTTTTACTCAGCTGGCCCACTTGTGCCTCCAAATTTCTAATGGAAGACCTTGTTTCATTCATGAAACTTACAGTGGCCTTGGACAGATCAGAGACTAAGTTTGCTAAATTAGAGGTATTTTGTTCAGAGTTCTCTGTCTGTTGCTGAGTGGATGATGGAAAAGGTTTACTATTGTTAAACCTATTTCTTCCACCATTATTAAAGCCTTGTTGAGGCTTTTGTTGATCCTTCCATGAGAGATTTGGGTGATTTCTCCATGACGGATTATATGTGTTTCCATATGGTTCACCCATATAATTTACCTCTGCTATTGCAGGGTTCTCAGGATCATAAGCTTCTTCTTCAGAAGATGCCTCTTGAGTACTGTTGGATGTAGCTTGCATTCCATTCAGACTCTGAGAAATCATATTGACTTGCTGAGTCAATATTTTATTCTGAGCCAATATGGCATTCAGAGTATCAATTTCAAGAACTCCCTTCTTCATAGGCGTCCCATTACTTACAGGATTCCTCTCAGAAGTGTACATGAACTGGTTATTAGCAACCATGTCAATGAGTTCTTGAGCTTCTGCAGGTGTTTTCTTTAGGTGAATGGATCCACCTGCAGAGGCCCTCCAATGATATTTTAGCTAATTCAGACAGACCATCATAGAATATGTCCAGGATGGTCCATTCTAAAAGCATGTCAGAAGGACACTTTTTGGTCAGTCCTTTGTATCTCTCCCAAGCTTCATAGAGGGATTCACCTTCTTTCTGTCTAAAGGTCTGAACATCCACTCTAAGCTTACTCAGCTTTTGAGGAGGAAAGAACTTGGCTAAGAAATCCATGACCAGCTTATCCCAAGAGTTCTGGCTATCTCTGGATTGAGAGTCCAACCAATAAGAAAAAGATTTTTGAAAAATATTTTTATAATTTTCAAAAATAAAAAAAGAAAAATGAAAAAGATTTGATTTTTGAAAAAGATTTTGAAAAAGATTTTGAAAAAGATAAGATTTTTAAATTGAAAATTTGATTTGACTCATAAAAACAACTAGATTTTAAAAAGTTTTGAAAAAGTCAACTCAAATTTTCGAAATTTATGAGTGAAAAAGGGAAAGATATTTTTCTGATTTTTGAATTTTTTATGATGAGAGAGAAAACAACAAAATGATGCAATGCATGAAAATTTTTTAGATCAAAACAATGAATGCATGCAAGAATGCTATGAATGTCAAGATGAACACCAAGAACACTTTGAATGTCAAGATGAACACCAAGAACATATTTTTGAAAATTTTTATATGCAAAGAAAACATTCAAGACACCAAACTTAGAAATCTTTCATGTTTAGACTCTATGGATGCAAGAATGCATATGAAAAACAAGAAAAGATGCAAAACAAGAAAACATCAAGATCAAACAAGAAGACTTACCAAGAACAACTTAAAGATCATGAAGAACACCATGAATGCATGAATTTTTCGAAAAATGCAAGATGAACATGCAATTGACACCAAACTTTAAATCTGACTCAAGACTCAAACAAGAAATACAAAATATTTTTGATTTTTATGATTTTCTAATTTTTTTGGTATTTTTTGAAAATTAATTTGAAAAAGAAAAATAAGGATTCCAAAATTTTTAATATGAATTCCACGAATCTTGTACTCTTAGCCTAAAGCTCCAATCTGAGGGTTAGGCATGGCTTACTAGCCAGCCAAGCTTTAGAAGATGTTTATACTTTTCATATATAGAGCAACTAAGTGTGTGAGAATCAACAAGCTCTTGTGATGATAAGTTGAAACCTCAGTCCAAAAGATTAGATATGGCTTACAGCCAGCCAGGATTCAACAAATCATCATGAAACACTAGAATTCATTCTTAAAAATTCTGAAAAAAAATATATTTTTGAAAACATTGATTTTAAAAAAAAAAAATTTTTTAAAAAACAAAGGAGAAATTTTTGAAAGATTTTTGAAAAATTTTTTTGAAAATAAAACAAAAAGAAAATTACCCAATCTGAGCAACATGATGAACCGTCAGTTGTCCAAACTCGAACAATCCTCGGCAACGGTGCCAAAAACTTGGTGCACGAAATTGTGATCTCTGGTAATGGCTCCAAAAACTTGGTGCTCTAATCTCAATTCATAATTTGTCACAACTTCGATACAACTAATCAGCAAGTGCACTGGGTCGTCCAAGTAATAAACCTTACGTGAGTAAGGGTCGATCCCACGGAGATTGTTGGTATGAAGCAAGCTATGGTCACCTTGTAAATCTCAGTCATGCGGATATAAAATAGTTATGGAGTTTTCAAAAATAAATAATAAACTAAGGATAGAAACACTTATTAATTCATTGGTGAGAATTTCAGATAAGCGTGTAGAGATGATTTCGTTCCTCTGAATCTCTGCTTTCCCGCTGTCTTCATCCAATCAGTCTTACTCCTTTCCATGGCTGGCTTTATGCAAGGGCATCACCGTTGTCAATGGTTACATCCCCTCCTCTTGTGAAAATGGTCCAAATGCTCTGTCACAGCACGGCTAATCATCTGAGGTTCCCGATCATACTGGAATAGGATTCATCCTCCTTTTGCGTCTGTCACTTCGCCCAGCAATCGCGAGTTTGAAGCTCGTCACAGTCATTCAATCCCAGAATCCTACTCGGAATACCACAGACAAGGTTTAGACTTTCCAAATTCTCATGAATGCCGCCATCAATCTAGCTTACACCACGAAGATTCTGATTAAGAGATCCAAGAGATAATCATTCAATCGAAGGTAGAACGGAAGTGATTGTCAGGCACGCGTTCATAGGGAATGATGATGATTGTCACATTCATCACATTCAGGTTGAAGTGCGAATGAATATCTTAGAAGCGGAATAAGTTGAATTGAATAGAAAAACAGTAGATGCATAAATCCACTTCCGGGGCCCACTTGGTGTGTGCTTGGGCTGAGCTTGAATGTTACACGTGGAGAGGTCATTCTTGGAGTTGAACGCCAGCTTTTGTGCCATTTTGGGCGTTGAACTCTACTTTGCAACTTGTTTTTGGCGCTGGACGCCAGAATTGGGCAGAGAGCTGGCGTTGAACGCCAGTTTGTGTCGTATGAACTTGGGCAAAGTATGGACTATTATATATTTCTGGAAATCCCTGGATGTCTACTTTCCAATGCAATTGGAATCGTGCCATTTTGAGTTCTGTAGCTCCAGGAAATCCATTTTGAGTGCAGGGAGGTCAGAATCCAACAGCATCAGCAGTCCTTCTTCAACCTCTGAATTTGATTTTTGCTCAAGTCCCTCAATTTCAGCCAGAAAATACCTGAAATCACAGAAAAACACACAAACTCATAGTAAAGTCCAGAAATGTGAATTTAACATAAAAACTAATGAAAACATCCCTAAAAGTAACTAGATTCTACTAAAAACATACTAAAAACAATGCCAAAAAGCGTATAAATTATCCGCTCATCACAACACCAAACTTAAATTGTTGCTTGTCCCCAAGCAACTGAAAATCAAATAGGATAAAAAGAATAGAATATACTATAAATTCCAAACTATCAATGAAACATAGCTCCAATCAGATGAGCGGGACTTGTAGCTTTTTGCCTCTTGAATAGTTTTGGCTTCTCACTTCATCCATTGAAGTTCAAAATGATTGGCTTCTATAGGAACTCAGAGTTCAGATAGTGTTATTGATTCTCCTAGTTCAGTATGATGATTCTTGAACACAGCTACTTTATGAGTCTTGGCCGTGGCCCTAAGCACCTTGTTTTCCAGTATTACCACCAGATACATAAATGCCACAGACACATAATTGGGTGAACCTTTTCAGATTGTGACTCAGCTTTGCTAAAGTCCCCAATTAGAGGTGTCCAGGGTTCTTAAGCACACTCTTTTTTTTCCTTTGAACCTTGACTTTAACCGCTCAGTCTCAAGTTTTCACTTGACACCTACACGCCACAAGCACATATTTCATGAAGGATGATGAAGTGCTCTTGATGTTCCACCCTTAGTTGTCCCATGTTGGAACTTAATTCTCCTAGGGAGGTGTTGATTTGCTCCCAATAATTTTGTGGAGGAAAATGCATTGGAGGCATCTCCGGGATCTCATGGTGATGAGCTTCATACGCCTCTTGAGCTCCATGAATGGGCTCTCTTGCTTGCTCCATCCTTTTCTTAGTGATGGGCTTCTCTTCCTCAATGGGAATGTCTCCTTATATGGAAGCTCCAGCCGAGTAACAGAGATGGCAAATAAGATGAGGAAAAGCTAGCCTTGCCATGGGGGAGGACTTTTCGGCTATTTTATAGAGTTCAAAGGAGATGACTTCATGAACTTCTACTTCCTCTCCAATCATGATGCTATGAATCATGATGGCCCGATCCACAGTAACTTCGGATCAGTTGCTGGTGGGGATGATGGAGCGTTGTATGAACTCTAACCATCCTCTAGCTACAGGCTTGAGGTCCAGTCTTCTTAGTTGAACCGGCTTGCCTTTGGAGTCAATCTTCCGTTGAGCTCCTTCCACACATATGTCCCTGAGGACTTGGTCCAACCTTTGATTAAAGTTGACCTTTCTAGTGTAGGGGCATGCATCTCCTTGCATCATAGGCAAGTTAAACACCAACCTCACATTTTCTGGACTAAAATCTAAGTATTTCCCCTGAACCATTGTAATATAATTCTTTGGGTTTGGGTTCTTACTTTGATCATGGTTCCTAGTGATCCATGCATTGGCATAGAACTCTTGAACCATTAGGATGCCGACTTGTTGGATGGGGTTTGTTAGAACTTCCCAACCTCTCCTTTGGATTTCAAGTCGGATCTCCGGATACTCATTCTTCTTGAGGTTGAAAGGGACTTCGGGGATCACCTTCTTCTTGGCCATAACATCATAGAAGTGGTCTTGATGAGCTTTGGAGATGAATCTTTCCTTCTTCCATGACTCGGAGGTGGAAGCTTTTGTCTTCCCTTTCCCTTTTCTAGAGGATTCTCCGGTCTTGGGTACCATCAATGGTAATGGAAAAACAAAAAGCTTATGCTTTTACCACACCAAACTTAGAATATTGCTCGCCGTCGAGCAAGAGAAGAAAGAATAGATGAAGAAGAAGAAGAAAATATGGAGGAGAGGAGGGAGATGTGTTTCGGCTAAGAAGGGAAAAAGAGGGTTATTTTATGTGAAAATGAAGAAGAATGGAGGGCTTTATATAGAGAAGGGAGGGGGGTAAGGTTCGGCCATATAGGGTGGGTTTAGGTGGGAAATTGATTTTGAATTTTGAAGGTAGGTGGGATTTATGAGGTAGGTTTATGGGGAAGAGTGGATGGATGTGAGTGGTGAAGTGGTGATAGGGAAGAGAGATTGATCCAGTTTCTCTATTACAGAGAGGGGCATGAGGTTTATTCCTGAACCAAGGTCACACAGAGCCTTTTCAAAGATCATGTTGCCTATGGTACAAGGTATTACGAACTTTCTAGGATCCTGTTTCTTCTGAGGCAATCTCAGTTGATCCAGATCACTTAGTTTATTGGTGAACAAGGGAGGTTCATCTTCCCAAGTCTCAATACCAAATAATTTGGCATTCAGTAACATCCCCATACTCTTCAGAAGAGGAATACTCATCAGAGCTCATGAATGGCATAAGAAGGTTCAATGGAATCTCTATGGTCTCTAGATGAGTCTCAGATTCCTTTGGTTCCTCAGAGGGAAACTCCTTATTGATCACTGGACGTCCCAGGAGGTCTTCCTCCTTGGGATTCACATCCTCTCCCTCCCTTACAGGTTCGGCCATGGTAATTAATTCAATGGCCTTGCACTCTCCTTTTGGATTCTCTTCTGTATTGCTTGGGAGAGTACTCTGAGATGTGCCTCTAAATTTCTAATTGAGGACCTTGTTTCATTCATGAAACTTATAGTGGCCTTAGATAGATCAGAGACTAAGTTTGCTAAATTAGAGGTATTTTGTTCAGAGTTCTCTGTCTGTTGCTGAGTGGATGATGGAAAAGGTTTACTATTGTTAAACCTATTTCTTCCACCATTATTAAAGCCTTATTGAGGCTTTTGTTGATCCTTCCATGAGAGATTTGGGTGATTTCTTCATGACGGATTATATGTGTTTCCATATGGTTCACCCATATAATTTACCTCTGCTATTGCAGGGTTCTCAGGATCATAAGCTTCTTCTTCAGAAGATGCCTCTTGAGTACTGTTGGATGCAGCTTGCATTCCATTCAGACTCTGAGAAATCATATTGACTTGCTAAGTCAATATTTTATTCTGAGCCAATATGGCATTCAGAGTATCAATTTCAAGAACTCCCTTCTTCATAGGCGTCCCATTACTTACAGGATTCCTCTTAGAAGTGTACATGAACTGGTTATTAACAACCATGTCAATGAGTTCTTGAGCTTCTGCAGGTGTTTTCTTTAGGTGAATGGATCCACCTGCAAAGGTATCCAATGATATTTTAGCTAATTCAGACAGACCATCATAGAATATGTCCAGGACGGTCCATTCTAAAAGCATGTCAGAAGGATACTTTTTGGTCAG
>NC_029792.2:40325595-40329267 GCF_000816755.2 Arachis ipaensis
TTTTTGAAAAAGATTTTGAAAAAGATAAGATTTTTAAATTGAAAATTTGATTTGACTCATAAAAACAACTAGATTTTAAAAAGTTTTGAAAAAGTCAACTCAAATTTTCGAAATTTATGAGTGAAAAAGGGAAAGATATTTTTTTGATTTTTGAATTTTTTATGATGAGAGAGAAAAACAACAAAATGATGCAACGCATGAAAATTTTTTAGATCAAAACAATGAATGCATGCAAGAATGCTATGAATGTCAAGATGAACACCAAGAACACTTTGAATGTCAAGATGAACACCAAGAACATATTTTTGAAAATTTTTATATGCAAAGAAAACATGCAAGACACCAAACTTAGAAATCTTTCATGTTTAGACTCTATGGATGCAAGAATGCATATGAAAAACAAGAAAAGATGCAAAACAAGAAAACATCAAGATCAAACAAGAAGACTTACCAAGAACAACTTGAAGATCATGAAGAACACCATGAATGCATGAATTTTTCGAAAAATGCAAGATGAACATGCAATCGACACCAAACTTTAAATCTGACTCAAGACTCAAACAAGAAATACAAAATATTTTTGATTTTTATGATTTTCTAATTTTTTTGGTATTTTTCGAAAATTAATTTGAAAAAGAAAAATAAGGATTCCAAAAATTTTAATATGAATTCCAGGAATCTTGTACTCTTAGTCTAAAGCTCCAATCTGAGGGTTAGGCATGGCTTACTAGCCAGCCAAGCTTTAGAAGATATTTATACTTTTCATATATAGAGCAACTAAGTGTGTGAGAATCAACAAGCTCTTGTGATGATAAGTTGAAACCCCAGTCCAAAAGATTAGATATGGCTTACAGCCAGCCAGGATTCAACAAATCATCATGAAACACTAGAATTCATTCTTAAAAATTCTGAAGAAAAATATATTTTTGAAAACATTGATTTAAAAAAAAATTTTTTTTTTTCGAAAACAAAGGAGAAATTTTTGAAAGATTTTTGAAAAATTTTTTTGAAAATAAAACAAAAAGAAAATTACCCAATCTGAGATGCTTTCGTTCCTCTGAATCTCTGCTTTCCCGCTGTCTTCATCCAATCAGTCTTACTCCTTTCCATGGTTGGCTTTATGCAAGGGCATCACCGTTGTCAATGGTTACATCCCCTCCTCTTGTGAAAATGGTCCAAATGCTCTGTCACAGCACGGCTAATCATCTGAGGTTCCCGATCATGCTGGAATAGGATTCATCCTCCTTTTGCGTCTGTCACTACGCCCAGCAATCGCGAGTTTGAAGCTCGTCACAGTCATTCAATCCCAGAATCCTACTCGGAATACCACAGACAAGGTTTAGACTTTCCAGATTCTCATGAATGCCGCCATCAATCTAGCTTACACCACGAAGATTCTGATTAAGAGATCCAAGAGATAATCATTCAATCGAAGGTAGAACGGAAGTGGTTGTCAGGCACGCGTTCATAGGGAATGATGATGATTGTCACATTCATCACATTCAGGTTGAAGTGCGAATGAATATCTTAGAAGCGGAATAAGTTGAATTGAATAGAAAAATAGTAGTACTTTGCATTAATCTTTGAGGAACAGCAGAGCTCCACACCTTAATCTATGGAATGTAGAAACTCTACTGTTGAAAATACATAAGTGATAATGGAGTTCATTGGTCTCGGCCCCAGAGGGGAACCGAAGTAACCAAGACTTGATCCGAAGATGAAAATACAATAGTAAAAAGTTCTATTTATACTAAACTAGTTACTAGGGTTTACAGAAATAAGTAATTGATGCATAAATCCACTTCCGGGGCCCACTTGGTGTGTGCTTGGACTGAGCTTGAATGTTACATGTGGAGAGGTCATTCTTGGAGTTGAACGCCAGCTTTTGTGCCATTTTGGGCGTTGAACTCTACTTTGCAACTTGTTTTTGGCGCTGGACGCTAGAATTAGGCAGAGAGCTGGCGTTGAATGCCAGTTTGTGTCGTCTGAACTTGGGCAAAGTATGAATTATTATATATTTCTGGAAAGCCCTGGATGTCTACTTTTCAACGCAATTGGAAGCGTGCCATTTTGAGTTCTGTAGCTCCAGGAAATCCATTTTGAGTGCAGGGAGGTCAGAATCCAACAGCATCAGCAGTCCTTCTTCAACCTCTGAATCTGATTTTTGCTCAAGTCCCTCAATTTCAGCCAGAAAATACCTGAAATCACAGAAAAACACACAAACTCATTGTAAAGTCCAGAAATGTGAATTTAACATAAAAACTAATGAAAACATCCCTAAAAGTAACTAGATTCTACTAAAAACATACTAAAAACAATGCCAAAAAGTGTATAAATTATCCACTCATCAGCAATACAGATAAATCTACTTGACTTTCTTATTGAAACAGTAAAGGAAAAGAGAGTTACCTCTGGTTGGGTTGCCTCCCAACAAGCACTCTTTTATCATCACTAGCTTGACAGTTGTCCCTCATTAGGGAGGATGATGAACATAATGCCTCAACCCTTCCCCTCTCACTGTAAGCTTTCCTCTAATATCATTCTTGATGATTTCCACATGTTCAAGTGAGAAGATCTTATTCACTGTGTAGTATCCAGAGAAATGTGGGGATGTTTCCATTGGTTGGTAAGCTAGCATCACTTTATCCCCTGGTGTGAAGCCTTCAGTGGGAATTTTTTTTGTTTCTCCACCTTCTTGGTACTTTCTTCTTGGGGTTATTTTCTTTTTCAGGAGGTGGTTCATGTTTTGGAGTCTCAATTTTTGGAAGGTTCTTGTTGAGGATCTCATATGGAGGCTTTGGTTGTAATTCCTTCTCAATTCCTTGAGCTTATTGCAGCACTTCTACCTCTTCCCTTCCTTCCCAGCATGAGCTTAAGTGCATTGGGAGTGACTCATCAGGTGCCTTTTTTAAGGTTGGATCCCTTAAGTCAACCTTCATACACTCTTCTTCTTAATTGGGATCTTGCAGACTCTTGAAAACATGAAACACTATAGGCTCTTCATGCACTCTCAGCATCAATTCTCCTTTTTCAACATCTATTAATGCTCTGCCCGTAGCTAGGAAAGGTCTCCCTAGAATGATGGGAGTGTTATGATCTTCCTCTATGTTTAGAATGACAAAGTCAGCTGGGAGGAAAAATTTCCCCACCTTTACCAATACATTCTCTACAACTCCAAGTGCTTGCTTGATGGATTTGTCTGCTATTTGGAGAGCTATTTGTGTGGGTTTTAATTCATGAATTTAAAGCTTCTTCATCAAGGATAAAGGCATCAGATTGATGCTTGCGCCAAGGTCACAAAATGCTCTCTCAATTATCATGTTGCCTATGGTGCAGGGAATATGAAAGCTCCTTGGGTCCTTCCTCTTCCTTGGCAATTCTCTCTGGATGATGGCACTACACTCCCTTGTCATCACAACTATTTGTCATTCTTTCAATGATCTTTTCTTTGTCAACAACTCCTTCATGAACTTAGCATATAGTGACATCTGTTCAAGTGCTTCTATGAAAGGGATGTTGATGTGTAGTGTCTTGAATATATCTAAGAATTTAGAGTATTGTTTCTCTTTATTTTCTCCCTTGAACCTTTGAGGATATAGCAGCATTGGTTGGTATGCTTTTACTGCCTCCTTTTTGGTTGACTTAGCATTCTGAGTAGAAGTTTCTTGCTCT
>NC_029792.2:40329273-40405753 GCF_000816755.2 Arachis ipaensis
TTCTTTCCCTTCTTCTTTTGAGCCTTCTTTGATATGTTTTTCTTGAGTGATGGCCTCTTTCTCCACCTTCTTTCCACTTCTCAAAGTGATTGCTTTGTACTCCTCCCATTTTATGGCTTTTCTTGTGTCTCTTGGATTGTTTTCAGTGTCACTAGGGAAGGCATTTGCTCTCTTTTCCCCTATTTCTGAAATTTGTGTAGCCATTTGTCCCATGTGTCTTTCAAGGTTTCTGATTGAGGCCTCTTAATTTTTGAATGCCAAGGCTTGATCTTTCCTTGCAGCTTCCTGATCTTGTCTTGCCATCTCTTGATTTTTCATAAGTTTCTCCATCATTATCTCTAGACTAGAGATTCTCTGAGAGTCTGGATTTGGTTGTGGTTGTGTGAAGTGAGATGGTTGTAGCTGGAAGTTGTTTGAATTATTTGCAGGGTATTTTGTGGGTAGAATGTGGGTGTAGAGAAGTTATTCTGGTGGTTTTGTGAGTTGTTGTAGGGTTGGTGATATGTGTTTTGTGGGTTCCTGAATTAGTTAGCATTATTGGATGAATGACTTTGGTTGTTTGTGTTGCGAGAGTTGTTGGAATTGTGCTTCCTCTGCCATAAATTTTGATTATCACACCACCTCAAGTTGGGATGGTTCCTCCAGGATGAATTGTAAGTGTCACCATGGAAGTCATTCTGAGAAGAGCCTGAGGAGTTATGCATGTACTGGACTTGCTCTGGTTGTTGCTCATAGTTGCATTCCTCAAAAACTTCTTCACCTTGGCCCCATCCACTTGAAGGTTGACTTGCTGTGTTTACTGTAGCCACTTGAAGTCCATCTATTCTCTTTGCCATCATCTCCATTTGTTGTTGGATTTATTGGTGCATCAATTTGTTTTGTGCCAATATGGTGTCTGCACCTTCAAGCTCTAATACACCTTTCTTTGGAACTGGTTGGCGTTGCCTTTGATGAGCATAAAAGTATTGATTGTTGGTCACAGTGTCTATGAGATTCTGAGCTTCTTCAGTTATCTTCATTAGCTGTACTGAACCCCTTGCAGAGTAATCCAAGGCCTCTTGAGCTTTTAGAGTCAACCCTCATAGAAATTCTGAAGTATGTCCCATTAACTAAACATTTCAGGTGGACATTTCTTAATCAAGGCTTTGTATCTCTCCCATGCCTCATAAAGTGATTCTCCATCCATTTGAGTGAAGTTCTGCACCTTTGTCTTCAACCTAATGATTCTCTGGGGTGGATAGAACTTAGCCAAGAATTTGCTCACTAAATCATCCCACGTATTGATGCTTTCTTTGGGAAATGTCTCCAGCCATTGAGATGCCTTATCCCTCAAAGAGAATGGAAATAACAGCAACTTATAGATATCTAGATGCACACCATTTTTCTTGACTGTTTTACATATCCTCAGGAAGACAGATAAGTGTTGATTTGGGTCTTCAAGAGGACCCCCTCCAAAAGAACAATTATTTTGCACCAAAGCGATAAGTTGAGGCTTCAACTCAAAGTTATTGGCATGAACATTTGGAGTGAGTATACTGCTCCCACAGTTTCTTGGGTTGGGGAAGGTGTAAGAGGCTAGAACTCTCTTTGGAGGTTGGCCATTATTGTTGGCCACCTCTTTTGGTGGATTAGGGAGATTATCCTCCATCTCTTGATCTCCTTCTTCTTCTGACTCTTCTTCTCCAATCACTCCCTTCCCTCTTGATTCTCTTCTCAATCTCGAGAGGGTTCTCTCTGGTTCAGAATCAAAAGAAGTGGATGCACCTCTTCTTCCTCCTAGCATACAACACAAACAATCCAAAAAAAAAAAGAAAAACAAAAGCAAAACACTCTAGCAACAAAATCACAAACAGTTAGTGGGCTTACTAAGAAAATAAAAGTTCTTAATCTAGATTATCACCTACTTAATCATTATTAATCTAAATCAATCCCCGGCAACGGCGCCAAAAACTTAATACGTCAAAATTAAATTTCACACGTATGAACTAACCGGCAAGTGTACCGGGTCGCATCAAGTAATATAACTCACTGAGAGTGAGGTCGATCCCACGAGGATTGATGGATCAAGCAACTTTAGTGAGGTGATTAGTCTAGTTAAGTGAATATTGATGAATTGAGTGAAATTCGATTAACAAAATGTAAATTGCAAGAAATCTAAAGTGCTGATGTAAATTGCTTGAAGCTTAGATGGCAAGAAATTTAAATGACTAAAACTTAAAGAGCAAGAAAGTAAAAGAGATGAATCTTAAATTGCAAGAAATGTAAATGGCTGGAATCTTAGATTGCAAGAAAGTAAAAGTGCAGAATCTAAATTACAATGAAACTTAAATTGCAAGAATTGTAAAGGGAGTTGGGTACTAAGAATTAAGAGCAGTGAACAATTGCAAATTAAATTGAAGTCAGAGAGATCTAAACTGGAGAAATTCAAAGAAAATGATTCATCAGGGATTGGAGATACTGTAATCCATCATGAATCAAATGGGTCTCAACTCTTTTCTCAATCATATGAGTAGATCTATGGTGGATTTAAAATAATTGAATCCCAATTCCTTGGTAATCCAATCTCTCTAATCACAATCAATCTTGCCAATTCCTTGATCTAATTGTCATGAGAAGAGTTAGAGCATATTCTCTCATCCATAAGCCACACAAACTCTTAAAACCTCAATTCCTCCCGAATGGTGTTGGTTAAGAGAATTGTGAAGGATAGAGCTCCAATTCTAATGCAAGTGATTCCCCTTCCGAGGCTCACACAAGTATTCAGTAGAATTAAACCCCTTCCGGAGTGAATAATCCACAATCAAAACAGAAATTACTCTATAGCTACCCAAATAAATTGAGAAGAAGAAGAATTTTCATTAATTTATTATGATCACAATAGAGCTCCTCCCAATAATGAAAATGGGGTTTAATGACTCATAGCTCTAAGTCTCAACAGAAATCTCAAACTGGAAATTAAACTGAGCATTGAAAAGGAAGAGAAAATGGAATTGAAAAGTTGAAATGATACTGGAAAATTAGAATTTAAAACTGGAAAATAAAACTGTCAACAGAAAGTAGAGTCTCAGCAAAATACAAAAGAGATCTAAAAGAAAAAGAAGCTCCCCAAAAGTAGATCCCCCAAGCCCCCTAATGATCCAAAATACCCTCTATTTATACTAGTGTACTTGCTTCTTCAGGCGTACTTGGAAACTCTTTAAAAATGGGCTTTTCTGTTGGTACTCGGATCCTGCTCCAGTAGAACGTAGCGCTTTTAGGAAAACGGAGCGCTCAGGCATCGACGCGTACGCGTCCCCACGCGTGCGCATCGTTCTTCATTTTGGAACTAGCGACGCGTACTGATGAGAAGACTTTTGTGTGGTCTAGAATTCACAATTGAAATCTCGTTGTAAGTATAGTTTCTAAACCAACAATAGTCCTTTCATACAAAAGATTGTTTGTCACAAGTAACAAACCCCTAAATTTATAAACCGAAGTATTTAACCTCGGGTCGTTCTCCCTAAGAATTACAATGAAGTGTCTTGTTATTGGTTATGAGTTATGTTTGGGGTTTTTGATAAGAAAAATGAAAAGTAAATGACAATGAAAATAAACTAACAACTAGAAAGCTCTTGGCAAGGTTGTGAGAATTAGAAGTCCTATCTTAGTTATCCTCCTCAATTGTGACCACAATTATCCATTGCTACCACTTAGTTAACCTCTAACTATGAAGGAAAGTCAAGCGGATGAATCAACTTGATTCCACAAGTTCTAGCCAACTCCCAAGGGAAAGACTAGCTTTAGTGGTATCCAAATCAATTAGCAACTTCTAATTATCAATTAACAAGTGAATTAGATAACTCAAGCATTACTAATTACTCTACCATATCCAAGAGGAACAAAATTTACACTAAAATCCAACCAAGCATTTTATCAAACACTTGGAAGGCATAAAAGTAAAGCAAAGTAAATTGATAACAACAATGAAATCTAACAACTACTTATTGCAAGGAATTAATAACAACAATCAAAGAAAACAAGATCTACATGAATTACCTCAAATTGCATTAAAAGAAAATAGAATGAACAAGAGTAGATCTACAAACAAAATGGAAGAAAGAAATAACAATAATAGAAGAATGATGAATGTAACAACATAGAATTGAAAGGTAGAAGAAGAGGAAAGCATGAATTGAAACCTAGATCTAAATTATTGAACTAGACCTAATCCTAATTCTAATCCTAGAGAGAAGTGAGAGCTTCTTTCTCTAAAACTAAAGAACTAAACTAGCCTAATGTGTGTTGTGTTAGATCATCCCCCTCCCCCTTCATTCCTTGGTCTTTTTAGTCTCTTTCCCGCCAAAAGCCCAGCTCCAAATGGGGCTGGAAACCCTCCAAAATCGCCAGGCATGTTTTCCTCTTTAAAAATCATGTGTAGTCATCGGCGCGTGCGTGCACCCCTGGAGAATTTCACAATCTGCGCGTGAGCACATAGTGCGCGTGCACACCCATGGGGTTTTCCAAACTTTTGGCTTTTCATGATTTCTCCATTTTGTATGCTTTTCTTTCACTCCTTTGATCTCTTCCTA
Organism: Arachis ipaensis; assembly: GCF_000816755.2. NCBI lineage: Eukaryota > Viridiplantae > Streptophyta > Magnoliopsida > Fabales > Fabaceae > Arachis > Arachis ipaensis. The sequence goes on from NC_029792.2 coordinate 40,333,842, forward strand.
GCCCTTTTCAACCTGAAATCACTAGCAAACACATCAAGGCATCTAGTGGAATCAAAGGCAAATCAAAATTATCAAATTAAAGGTCTAAAAAGCATATTTTCACATCTAAGCACAAGTGTGGAGACAATCACAAAACCATGCTATTTCATTGGATAAATATGAGGAAAGGTTATCAAAATTCTCTAAATGCAACACAAGATAAACCCCCTTTGTAGGGGTTTATCAACCTCCCCACACTTAAACCAAGCATGTCCTCATGCTTAACCAAGAATGAAGCAAATGGTATGACATTTATTCAATAAAATTAAACTACCTATATGCAATGATCCAAATGAATGCAACTAATTATATGAATGCTAATGCTTGGTCAAAACAAATCAAATTCCAAAAGAATACATGTAAGCACTAAGGGCTCAAACAATGGAAGTTGAATCCAACCTACAATTGTATTGAATTACCATAGGAATTTACAAACTTGTATGAACATAGATGATAGTGGTGAATACATGTAATATGAGCAGTCGAACCCTCACCGGATGTGTATCCGCTCTATTCACTCAAGTGTTTAGGGGTTGATTTACTCAATTCTCCCCTAATCATGTTTTCCAAAGTTTGTTCTTCATCTAACAGTCAACAATCATTCAATGTATGCTTTCATTCATCATGAGGTCTTTCTCATAGGTTGTAATGGGGTTAGGGTAAAGGTAGGATCATATATGATTAAGTGGGCTAGAGATTTGAATCTTTGATTAACCTAGACCTTCCCACCTAATCTATACAATGACCTATACAAATTCTAATCTAACCTAACTACCCATTTTTCTCACTTTTTCACATATTCATATATTCCTTTTCATTTCACAACACTTATGCATTAATTTTATTGAGCTTTACTTTGTTTTTGGGGAATTTTGTCCCCTTTTTATTTCTTTCTTTTTATTTGTTTCTTTCTTTCTTTATTTTTCTATTCCCTTTTTTTTCTATTCTTTTTTTTTTCAAACTATATACAAGACATCAATGCATAAAGTCTATACATTTTATTAATACATGAGCATGTACCCAATTTCAAACAATTTCAATAAAAATACAAAACTACTCTTTTATTCCCACCCATGTTCCTAATCTTCCCAAACTTGAATATAAGACACTCTCACTAGCCTCAGCCAATCAAAGATCCAAACAAGGGACTTTATTGTTTTTCGCTTTAGGCTTGTAATGTGCTAAAATAAAAACAATTGGGTTAAGTGATAAACCCATATTTTATGATATATTTTGTGCTCAATTTAAGTGATTTGCTCAACCCTTCACCCATTTATTCATGTGAAATTGCATGGTTTTACTTTCCCTTCCTTATTATGGGATGTATGTGAAAAACATGTTTCCTATGCTTTAAAAATAATTATTTTAATTACCTTTATTACCATTTGATGCCGTGATTTGTGTGTTGAGTATTTTCAGATCCCCTAAGGCAGGAATGATTTAAATGATGAAAAGGAAACATACAAAAATGGAAGGAAAGCACAAAATGGAGTTTTTGAAGGAACTGGCAGCGACGCGTACACTTGGACGACGCGGCCGCATGCCCAGCGCGAAAAGGCAGCGACGCGAACACGTTAGCAACGTGGACGCGCGCCTTGAGCAGAGTACAGATGTCGCGTATGCGTGACCAAAGCGAATGCGTGATAAGGAAAACTCCCAGATGACGCGACCGCGTGACCCACGCAGACGCGCGACAGACGCCACGCACCAGAAACTGCAGAAAACGCCCCCAGCAATTTCTAAAACCTTTTTTAGCCCAGATCCAAGTACAGAATGCACAGATTAGAGGTTATAAAGTGGGGGAATGCATCCATTCAAGAGGAGGCCTTCAACTATTCACTTTTCATAGTTTAGATGTTGTTTTTAGAGGGAGAGGTTCTCTCCTCTCTCTTAGGTTTTAGGATTAGGATACCTCTTAAAGGATTTAGGACTTTTATTACTTCAACTTACAATTTCTGCTCAATTACCAGGTTCAATATTCCTTTTATTTATTTTCCTAATTTAATTTATGAACTCTTCCATGTTACATTTGATATCTTTATTAGTGCAACTTGAGGTATTTCAGAATTATGATTGCTTTCCTTTATTTATATAAATAATTTAGATTTTTCCCTTTTGGCTTTAATTGATCAATTGGAGACTCTTGAGTTATCACACTCATCGTGATTGATAATTGTTATTTTTGCTAATTGAATTGGATTCCAATAACTCTAGTCCTTTCTTAGGAACTGGCTAGGACCTGAGGATCAAACTAATTAGTCCACTTGACCTTCCTTTGCTTTAGTAAAGGTTAACTAAGTGGGATTAAAACCCAATTATCATCACCATTGATAAGGGTAACTAGGATAGGAATTCCAGTTTTCATACCTTGCCAAGAGCTTATTTCACAGTTATTTATTTATTTTACTTGTCATTTAAATTACTTGTTCTTTACTTTCAAAACCCCCAATTTACAAAACTCATAACCAATAATAAGAACATACCTCCCTGCAGTTCCTTGAGAAGACGACCTGAGGTTTGAATACTTCGGTTATTAATTTTAAGGGGTTTGTTACTTGTGACAACCAAAACGTTTGTACGAAAGGATTTTCTGTTGGTTTAGAAGCTATACTTACAACGCAATCCTATTTTTATATTTCTTTACCGATAGAAAAATCGTTCGTCAAAATGGCACCGATTCCGGGGAATTGCAAACGTGTGCCTTATTATTGGTTATTGTAAATATTTTTCTTTTATTTATTTATTTGTTTTTATTTTTCCCTTTTTAATTCTATTAGCCACTATGAATTCTCACCCCTCTCGCTTTGAGTTTGGTTCTAAATCTGTTGAAAGGAGTGGAAGTTATAATAGGAATATGCATCAAGGTCTAAGCAGTCAAAGATGGATGGAGCCAAGAGGATCTGATCGACCCTTTTGGCAACAACACCCTCCAAGATATCATGGGCAAGGACCATTCTACAATGCATACCAAGCTGATAGGTATGGTAGACCATCCTCTCAACATAACTTTGAACCACCACACTCACAAGCTCATTTTCACCATTCATCACCGTATGATCCTTATCTACCCCAATTCCAATCCAATTACTCCTAAACACCACCACTTCCCTATGTATCATGTCCATATCCATCACCTCAAGAATCACAGGCTCGCCTCAAGGAAACAGTAGATCAACTTCATACAACCCTTCATCAGCTGGAGCAAGCAATAAATCAATTATCTTCCAGACGTTTAGACACTCAAGGAACTCCAATAGCTTCATGTGGAGATTCTAATGACAAACGTAGCATGAAGGAGACACTAGAAACCCCAGTGGGCAGTAAGGAGCATAACTTTGTTCTGGAACAATTGGAGGAAGCTCAATTTATCCAAGAAGAAGAAGTACTGATTGAAGATTTAGGAGATGCTGAACCTCCACGGGAATCTAGAGTTGTGGAAAATTCCATCAAGGACGTTACAATTGATGCTAAGGAGGATAATGCACAACCCCAAAAGCAGGTATTTTATGAAGAACTAGACGGAATAACCCAAGACGCAAGTTTCCTTAATGATGATAATCACAAGTCCAATTTTCTTAGTAATGAACTTGCATCTGCAAGTGAATTCTTTGAGCTAGAAGAATCTTCCCCGAATGAATACGAAGATGATGTTGAGCTAGATTTCTTTGATCAGGACGCAGTTGCAGTTGAAGAATTCTGCAAAGAAGTGGAGGAATTCACAGAAGAATACAAGGGAGTAGAGCTTACAGAACCACTGGAAACATCTATCCCGAGGCCATTACCACCTAATACAAGCTTCAAGTGGGTACAATCCTTAACCTTTATCTTTACTTTTCCAATTGAATATGGTTTGCTTGAAATAGATGGCCAACTTAGAGCTCTCTGCGGCTTTAAGAGTAAGCGGAAAATGGCTCGTACTCAGAGCTGGTGTACAAGGTTAAATAAGGTTCCACGCTTCAATTCGAAGTGCACGGATTGGTACAAAGTTCAATTGAATGGGTCTCAGAAGCCGTTTGTTCATCTTGGTGAGAAGACAATTTCTAAACCACCGGGATGGAAGAATGTAGATCAAGAAAAAGGCGGATTTAAAAGCAAAGTTTGGGATCCTGGAATCTATTCTGACATTCGTCACCCCGAGAGCCTGAGAACCTATCTGAAGCTGCTCAAAAGCTTTACATGCCTAGTTTGGGGCCCCAGAGGCTGTTGGCATTCCAAACATTGGTGGAAATTTCTGGATGAATTTAAGCATAAGCCACCATAACAGGAAGCTCATCCAATGTCCAACTTAAGGACATTAACTAAAAGTGCTAGGTGGGAGACAACCCACCATGGTATGGTCGTTTCTTTTTTAGTTTTATTTCGTTTTGTTTATTTTTATATTATATTATTTTTATTGAACCTGAATATTATTCATAAGCATTGCATACTGCATAATTGCATAATTGCATAAAAAAAAGGGGGCGCGACGCGACCGCGTTGCTAACGCGTTCGCGTCAGTTGCGAAAAACACCTCCCACGCGTCCGCGTCACTCACGCGAATGCATGATTTGGAAATCGGCGTAAAGATCCAACGCCCAGAAATCTGGGCTGGAATCGTGCGGCTGTTGTGCGTTTAGCACAAAACGGCTCATGCGTTCGTGTCCATCATGCGAACGCGTCACTTGCAAAACACCCATCCCACGCGAAGGCATGGGCGACGCGTCTGCGTCGCGTGGATAGCATAACACCCTAAATGGAGACAGAGAGTTGCACTGAAACGACGCTGAATTGTGCGTTTAGCACAATTTTCAGTGACGCGGTTATGTACCTCACGCATCCGCGTCATTCATCTTTTAATCCATTTCATGCGATCGCGTCAACCACGCGACCGTGTCAACCCCATTTCGCCCAAATCACGCGAACGCGTGCCCCACGCGTTCTCGTGGATTCAAATCCATTAACCCCCAATGATGCGAAACCCTACCCCCATCGCGCCCCATTCTCTTCCCCCCAAACCCCCCCACTGCTCCCTCTCTGCTCCCCGCCACCCACAACCACCACCACTACCCCCAACCACCTCCGACCGCCACACCACCCCCAACCACCCAGCCCCACCGCGACGACTACCCCCTCCTTCCTCCTTCTCCCCTCCCTTCTTTCCCCTCCACCACCGCGGCCAGCCACCACCACTGCGCCATCACCGCCGCGCCTCCCACCATCACCACCCTCACCCCCATTCTTCTTAAACCACCCCCTCCACCGTTAACCCTAACCAAACCCCCTGCCACCGTGACAGCCGCCCACCACCGCGACAACCTCCCTGTTCCACCACCGCACCGCCGTGCCACTCTCCCAGCACCGCCACTTCACCACTGCCATCTCTCTGATCCCTACCTTAGTTCATACGCATACCAGGTTCCACCATACACCACTTTTCTTTCATTCATAGTTAGTTGCATATTTTTCAATTTATGTTTAAAATTAGGCTAGTTAGAGATGCATGTTTGTAGTGGATTCTAGGTGGTTAGGTAGCTAGGATGTGGTTAGTGGATTTAGGCCTGATAATTGCGCTGTTCGTGCTTCTTGTTTTATCAATTTCGCAATTCTGATGTTGCTGTGATGTTAATACTGTTCATATGCTGTTCTTCACTATTTCATGCTGCTCTTACACTGCTCTTTCATGTTCATATTACTTGTGTCTTTTTGTAGCTTTATTTTAATTTATCTGAACTATTTTGCTTGCTATTTATTACCCGGGAACATCCAATTTTAGCCGGAGTACTGCCCAATTTTCTGTAAATTGTTTCCTTCTCATTCATGTATTGGTTTTGGCAATTTTGAATTTTGCATTACTTGGCTTTTACCAAACCAATTCATGAATGCACGGGCCAGCATTCTTATTCTTTTCGATTTCCTGGTTAATGAATTGCATTATTGATGATTAGATTTCAATTTTTGCTATTTCTATATCTTTATGAATCATCAACAACCTGATTTCCTTGCTTGAATATGAGTTAACTGTTGTTTAAAATTGTGAATTTATTGTTACTTAGGAACCATTTTTCATGCCACTTACTTTAACTTTCTTTCTCCTAACTCACTGCTTTCCACTTTCTAACCTCTTTCTCACTTTTAATCACTTTTAAGTTTCTAACTTCTCCCTTTGCTTTTTAACTAACTCTTTCAACTTTTTAACTCATGGCATGATTATTGTTTCTCCTAATTAACTGGTATTCTACTTATAATATATTTTGGTTTGTGACTTCTCATCTCAGATTTTTAACTCCGAAACAATCCAAAATATACATTTATCTAACTCATTTTATTATCCTACTGCTCTTTTGCCACTATGTGCTTATATTGCTATTTGCCTACTTATTTTCCTGCTTTGTTCTTTATTCATATCCTGGAATTTCTGCTTTTCAGGATGTCTGACCCTCAACAGAAAGGAAAAGGCAAGGCAACCACTGGTAAAAGGAAAAGAGGTGAATCCTCTATGTCTATCTTGGACATTATGCATGATGACTCCTGGCGGGAAAAGCACTTTACCGTGCAGGAGAAGGCTGACCAGCTCCTCACTGCCAATGATCCGGTAAAATTTGCAAACCGATACTGTGAGCTGAAGTATCCAGTGTTTGCCACCTCCAGAAATCTGTACCTGGAGCAAACTCTGAAAATTCCAGAAGAACTACAGCAGTACACCTCCGATCAGATCAAACAGAGAGGCTGGTTCTTCTTGGAGAGAAACTTGACAGAGGTCAATGCTTCCTGGGTAAGGGAGTTTTACTGCAACTGTTTCAAGACTTCCCTGGATGCAGTGCACCTCAGAGGGAAATAGATACTGGTCACTAAGGAAGCCATTAAGGATATTCTGCGCCTTCAGCCTAAGTCAGATCAGCCTGATGGTTACCAAAAGGCTGAAAAGGACATGCGCTTTATGCGATTTGATTGGGGTGCTGTCAAGCAGAGGATAGCCCTTGATCCTACTGTCCCCTGGGTCATGGGAAAGAACACAACAATGCCTAAGGGAATCAAGCTGATGTATCTGAATGAGGAAGCTCGGCTCTGGCACCAGATCCTGAGCAACTTTGTTATGCCATGTACTCATGAGACGGAGCTGCCTACTACCATGATCACCCTCCTCTGGTGTGTGATGGAGGGTAAGGACCTGTACCTCCCACGTTTCATCCGGTACTACATGGCCAGGGTCCATGTCAGAGGCACTCTCCCCTTCCCTTATCTGGTCACCCAGCTAGGCCGTCGAGCTGACGTGCCTTGGGAGCTTGCTGATGAGAAGCCACCTGCTGCAGACTGCAAGAAGATCATTCCTCACAGCAGGAAGTTTATGGCTTTAGGCCACAGACCTCCATTCCTTACCGCTTATGGTGTGGCAGCTACATCTTCAGCTGCCCCTTCTTCTTTCACTGCTGCACCACCCCCACCCACTGCACCTCCACCTGCCTCAGAGCCCGTTTACCACCTCGTGCACCGCTTATTTCAGCAGTTAGACCAGATGGAGCGCCACAACCGACGGTGATATGAGAGATCTGAGCATCGCAACAAGCGACGCTATGAGCACCTCAAGTTGATGATCTGATCTGGCGGCGACATCCCCTCCGAGCCTGACACACCATCAGAGCCTTCTGAGGAGGAGACGGACGAGCATGAGGCTGAGACACATGCACAGAGAGAGGCTGAGCAGGCAGGACCAGAGCAGGCTGCACCATAGCAGGAGGAGCCACATCAGATTTAGGCCACAGACCCTGAGATCCCTCTCCAGTCAGCACCTCCACTACAGCAGACAGATCCTCCTACTCTCATCCAGTCTGCAGACCCTCAGGCCACCACCGAGACTCCAGCAGCCCATCCTTCCAGTGATGACACTCCTTCACACCCGGCTTGAGTGAGCATCGAGGACGATGCTTTACTTTAAGTGTGGGGAGGTCGCCATCCCTGGCGTATTTTTTTGGTGAACCACTACAGACTCTTTTTGTCTTATTTTGTTATTTTTCTGTATTTTTATATTTATTTTTATTTTTCAGTACTTATACATTGTTTTTTTGCTATATTTTTACTTTATTTTTGCATTTTGAATTTTAGTTCATATTTTAGCCATTCAGTTTAGTTTGCAATTCTAAACTTATTAGTTATAGAATATGTGGATTCATTAGTATAGTTTACCCTTTTAGCATATGATAGTTTGGTTTAAATTGAAAATAAAAAGGAAGTAAACTAGAAACTTTAGTAAATTAAAACAATCCACACACCTTGTATATATAGCATTACATGTTATTTACTTAACAACATTTCATCAAGGAACAACACTAAGATTTTAAGGGCCACCCTAAGAATTACATTGAGAATAATGGAAACTCTTAATTTTTACTTGCATGACATGTATAACTGATATATGATTGTTGAGCTGAAGAACACACAGCCTGTGAGTTTTGAGCTTAACTGTATGGTTACATTCAAACCATAAATTTCATTCCTGTGTGGTTTGCCCTTCTTTTTTTATTCTGATGTCCTTTACTTTGTTTTAATCTATCTGTCCAATTATAGAGTATAGATACATACCAAGAGATGATTGTGGCCATCATTTGAATTTTTCCTCACTTATCCCAAATTAGCCTACCTTTTTACATCACCCTTGTTAGCCCCCTTGAGCTTTTTAAATCCCCTTCTATTATATAACCACATTACTAGCCTTAAGCAGAAAAATAAAATAAAAATCCCAAGTTGAATCTTTGGTTAGCTTAAGATAGAAATTGTATAAAATTTAAGAATAGGGAACTTTATGGGAGCATGGGATGATAGAAACAAAGTAGGAAACTAAAAAAGAATAAGATGTTTCAAAATAAAAATTTGGGAAGCATGCTCATGTGAAATCAAAACAATTGAATTACCATGTGCATTGATATATATTTATATATATATATATATATATATATATATATATATATATATATATTTTCAGTATTTAATAAAGGGATACAAAAAAATTCCCCAAATGCAAAATAAAAAGAATCAATGCACATGGGATAAACTTAAATACATGAGTTTGCAATACAGAGAAGGAAAATTTGGGCAAATAGGTTAAAGAAACTTTGATTTATAAAGTATGTATGTTAGGTGAGATCTTAGACTGATCAAGGATTCACTTATTAGCTCACTTAGCCTTATACATATACCCTTACCTTTACCTTGGCCCCATTACAACCTTGAATAAGACCTCATGATTTTTGTATGTCTGTATTCTATAATTGTTGATTGGTTGGATGAAGAACAAAGTTATGGAAAGTAAGGATAGAAAAAGAATAGAGTGATTAACCCAATAAACACTGAGTGACTAGAGAGTAAACACAAAATCCAGTGAGGGTTCAATAGCTCATCACCATATATCTTTGCTTAAATTGTTAATTGTCTTGCAAGTTTGTGAAATATTTTTTTCCCATTTCAATTGTAAAAGTGCTTTAACATTATCTAAGGTTTGGCTATGCATATTTGATTCCTTGAGGATATGAATTAATTTAACTACATGCAAACTTTATATACAAGTAAATAACAATTAGAATTGCATGATTCATTTAGGTAGTTGCATTTAGAATAGATTGCATTGCATGAGATTCCACCACTTTAACCTTACCTTACTCTTTATCTTGGATTTAGCATGATGACATGCTATTGTTTAAGTGTGGGGAGGTTGACAAACCCATATTTTATGATATATTTTGTGCTCAATTTAAGTGATTTACTCAACCCTTCACCCATTTATTCATGTGAAATTGCATGGTTTTACTTTCCCTTCCTTATTATGGGATGTAAGTGAAAAACATGTTTCCTATGCTTTAAAAATAATTATTTTAATTACCTTTATTACCATTCGATGTCGTGATTTGTGTGTTGAGTATTTTCAGATCCCCTAAGGCAGGAATGATTTAAAGGATGGAAAGAAAACATACAAAAATGGAAGGAAAGCACAAAATGGAGTTTTTGAAGGAACTAGCAGCGACGCAAACGCATGGACGACGCGGCCGCATGCCCAGCGCGAAAAGGCAGCGACGCGAACGCGTTAGCAACACGGATGCGCGCCTTGAGCAGAGTACAGATGACGCGTATGCGTGACCGAAGCAAACACGTGATAAGGAAAACTCCCAAATGACGCGACCGCGTGACCCACGCAGACACGCGACAGACGCCACGCACCAGAAACTGTAGAAAATGCTCCCAGCAATTTCTGAAACCTTTTTTGGCCCAGATCCAAGTACAAAAAGCACAGATTAGAGGTTATAAAGTGGGGGAATGCATCCATTCAAGAGGAGGCCTTCAACTATTCACTTTTCATAGTTTAGATGTAGTTTTTAGAGGGAGAGGTTCTCTCCTCTCTCTTAGGTTTTGGGATTAGGATTCCTCTTAAAGGATTTAGGACTTTTATTATTTCAACTTACAATTTCTGCTCAATTACCAGGTTCAATGTTCCTTTTATTTATTTTCCTAATTTAATTTATGAAGTCTTCCATGTTACATTTGATATCTTTATTAGTGCAACTTGAGGTATTTCAGAATTATGATTGCTTTCTTTTATTTATATAAATAATTTATATTTTTCCCTTTTGGCTTTAATTGATCAATTGGAAACTCATGAGTTATCACACACATCGTGATTGATACTTGTTATTTTTGCTAATTGAATTGGATTCCAATAACTCTAGTCCTTTCTTAGGAATTGGCTAGGACCTGAGGATCAAACTAATTAGTCCACTTGACCTTCCTTTGCTTTAGTAAAGGTTAACTAAGTGGGATTAAAACCCAATTATCATCACCATTGATAAGGGTAACTAGGATAGGAATTCCAGTTTTTATACCTTGCCAAGAGCTTATTTCACAGTTATTTATTTATTTTACTTGTCATTTAAATTACTTGTTCTTTACTTTCAAAACCCCCCAATTTACAAAACTCATAACCAATAATAAGAACATACCTCCCTGCAGTTCCTTGAGAAGACGACCCGATGTTTGAATACTTCGGTTATTAATTTTAAGGGGTTTGTTACTTGTGACAACCAAAACGTTTGTACAGAAGGATTTTCTGTTGGTTTAGAAGCTATACTTACAACGCAATCCTATTTTATATTTCTTTACCGATAGAAAAATCGTTCGTCATTAAGCGTAGGCTCAAAATTGGTTAAAAATGGAGGATAGAAGGTAGGCTATTTGGGTAAGTGAGCTAATTGAAATAATGGCCTCAATCATATAAATGCATGAATACAAGGAATAAATGGACATATAGAATCAAGCAAACCAAGGATCACAATCATAGGAAGAGATAATCACAGACAAGAATGGAAAATGGGTGGTTATAAAATGTAACCACATCAATAGGCTCAAATCTCACGTGCTTGTGTTATTGGCTCACTACATGCTTCACAAAGTATGAATTCAAGCAAGTTACAAAAATTTTCAATCAATTGGGGGTGTGCTCTATAGATAGATTCTTTTGAAAATTTCATCATTTTGACTAAGCTTATTAATGTAATGTTGTGATTGAGAGTTTATAAAAATTCCTTAGTTCACCCTTTTCTTTTCAATCAAAACAAGTTTCATATGAAAAGGGTTAACTAGGTCTTAATAATTCTAAAACAATTTCTAATCACAACCATAAGATAAAAGATAACTATATAAGAAAAATCCAACTAAAGTATGAAATCTAGCATCCAAAATGACAAAGTATGCAACAACTAAGGCAAAAGTATCCAAAGTAATCCAAAACAACCAATATATACAACAGTGTGCAAAACAAGATAACTAGGAGAATATAACTAGGAAATATGCCAAAATGTTCACCGATCCACTGCCAACGGCAACCTCCCCACACTTAAGATCATGCATCATCCCCAATGCTAATCCTCAGGCTCAGGGAGAGGTACGCCGGTCGGCTCTGGCTGGGGCTGTGGCTGAGGTGTCTCTTGAGTAGCCTGGGTCTGGGATGGTGCCTCCACATAAACCGGCTCCTCCTCATGAGTATCCTCATCATGTAAATCCGCATGCTCCTCCTCGTGGGTCTCCTTATCTGAACCGGAGGACTCTGGGAGAGGGGGCAGCTCAAGGCCCTAGGCCACAAACATCTGATCAATCCGATCCAGGCGACGCATGATCTGACGCTGGCTGCGCTCCATGAACCAGAAAAGACGCTGAACCAGTAAGTAGGTTGGCTGAGGTGCTGGTGGTGGTACTGTTGCTGGTGCTGTAGAAGAAGATGGTCCTGTTGCTGCTGTGGAAGATGAGGGTCTAGCTGCCTCGACTACTGCTCGAGCTCGAGAGCGGTGCCTGGAAGGGGGCTTCTCGTGCACCCACCCGCCCCATGGGATAGTAACTTCCTTTTTATCCTCGTCTGGGGGCGGTAGAATCGCATCATCATCCCCCCATGGGGCACCAGCTAACTCAATCATCCCTCCATGACACATGCTTCTCCTGATCATCCGGGGAAATATACCTCCTTCCCTTCCATGACACAGCCAATCGGAAGAAGCATATCCATCGGGATCTCAGAAAAGTGTGTAGTAGGCAGGACATAGTGCGCGAATACCTGCTGCCAGGTCCTAGCCTCCTTAGTTAGATAGGTGAAGAGCATCCCCTTGGGCCTGGTGTTGGTGGACTCCATGATCCAAGAGGCATCCGGCGTGGCAATAACGCTCTTCAGCACTTCATAATCAAAAGTCATAGTGTTTATGGCAGTCTCTGCCTCCTGATATGCGCAAATATCACCAGTTCGAGGTAGGCATTGTAAAACACTCTCAATGTCTGCCTCAAGGATCGAAATCTGCCCACCCCGCAGGTGCACTGAATCTAGAGTCTCTCGAAAGAAGTTACAATAAAACTCCTTGACCCAGGAAGTGTTGATCCATCCCAACTCCCTATCAATAAAACCAAGGCCCAATCCCTGAATACGGGCCTCAATGGGTTCCTTCAGGTCGTCGGGTAAGGCCAATTTCTTCTCAATATTCAGGCCTGTCTTTCGATAGGCGGAAAAACGGAGCTCACAGTAGAGATTTGGGAACATGCATGTATCGGTGGGTGGTTTTAGCTGATTCTCCTTATCCACCTTATTAATCGAATTCTTGGCATAATTGACATAAGGGGAAAGGGTAAGAGCTTGAGATTTCTTTCTCTTTTTGGAGGTAGTGGACTTTTTTTTTCCTCTATCGGCCATCCTGAAAATCAAATATGATATATATAAGCACTTAACCAAGTAAAGAGATAGCAAGCAAGCAATGGGATAGTCATGAAGTGAGTATATTAGGCGCATTCACCATCATAACTCAAAAGAATGGTTAAACAGTTAAGTAAAATAAAAATTGAAGTTAGGAGGTTAAACTAGTTAGTGAGTAAAAAAAATGAGATTCGTAGTTAGTGTTATGATGGAAAACGGCTTAATTGAAAGAGAATAGCAAAATGTGTACACAAGCACGTTCACACTCATGAGGGAAGTGTAGTCATTGATGATGAAATATGAAATTGCGAATGATGCAATTAATTGAAAACAAGTCATCAATCAATTCTTTGCAATAATTGATATTGCAAGGTTTAACAGTTACACAAGTAGAATGCATCAACTATTTGCAATGCAAGAACCATACGCACAAAATTACAAGTTAGATTGAATGGGGAGTGAAGCACAAGAATAAGACATTCAACTAACTTGAAAAGTGTAGACAAGGGATGGTTGAAAGTGAGTCATAGGAAACGTATGAAATATGGAAAAACTGACCCAAGGATACCTAAGAATTGAACTTGATGTAGCTTGGTGAATAAGCAATTTCAAAGCCAACAAGTTCAATCATAAGCAAGATGTTTGAAAGCAAAGTAATTCTAGAAAATTGGGTAGCATTTCGGCAGTAATTCAGACGTTTCCGGACAACAATTAATCAGCAGGAGAGTCACATGAATCTAAGAAGCAAGAGGCATAACCAAATAATAGCAGAAAAATAATGTTCATGATGCCCAATAGAAGTCACAAAGCCAGGCAGCAGCAAAAGAATTATCGAATGAGAAATGCAAATTAAATTCTAATTAACAACAAATTAACAGTAAACTAATGAACGAAGAAAGAATGAAATAAGGGGAACAGAGGAGCGACCTGGGAGCAGACCAGGAATGGAACGGGGAAGATAGGCAGCAGGGAGGAAGGGGGAATGGAAATGTAGTGCCCGCCTCAGATGGTGGCGGCAGCAACCTTACGGTGGTGCAGCAGGGGTCGGCACGGTGGCGGTTGAGAGAAGACAGAGAGAGCGAGGAAGTGAGAAAAGAGGAATGAGCGAGAGAGAGAGAGAAAGAAAAACGGGGTGAGGGTGGAAGAAGAAGGGTATGGGGCGACGGCGGCGGAGGCGCGCCGGCGCGGTGGTCGGAGGCGGGATGGGAGTGAGAGGGGTGGAATGAGAAGAAAGGTGGGTTGGGGATGGTGCATCTGCGCGATTGTTCGTCGCGCTGACGTGGCAGAAAATGGTGAGTTAAGAAATCATTATAAGAGATGCATTGCAAGTATAGTTCTTAACCAACCAAAAATCCACTTATCAATTTAGAAGGGGTTGTCACAAAATTAGAATTAAAATACTGGGAGTATGAATCCCAGGTCGTCTCCCAATGAGTTGCATAAAGGTGTGCTATCTTATTAATCAGATGTTTTCTAAAATGGTTTGAGTTGATAAACAGGAAATTAAATCAGAGAATGTATGTAAATTAAATAAAAACCTTGACCGGGAGTAGATTAGTTGGAAGCCTTATCCTTGATGGAGTTTTCCCAAGATAAAAGTGATAATTGAAGGTTGCCTGCTCAGTTATCCTTTTCCAGATAAAGGAAAGTTAAGCAAGTTGGAAGTCAGTTTCTATTCACAAGTCCTAATCCTCTCCCTTGGGAAGGACTAATGTCAGTGATTAGAGGGCGACCCAACGCTAAACCCAACTATAATTTTACTCTTGAGCATTCCAACTCAAGGTCCTCCTTTCAATCAACTCCCAATCAAGTTATGGAACTACTCGCTCATTATGAATATAAACTTCGCAAAATAAGAAATGGAAGTAAAGAAAGACATGATAAATAATAATCAAAAGGATCAATTAAAATAAAAATAGTTCTTGTATTAATAAATTCTAAAAATAATCCAATCGTAACTCTGAAGAAATTAAGGATATAAAAGAGTAAGTGACAAGTAAGGAAACAAACTAGAATGACGAAGTCTTGACGGAGGTAATAACTCTTCTCAATATCCCAATCCAAAAAAGCAATAAAATCAAAATCCTAAGAACTATGAGTGTGTAGAGAGAAAACCTAGAGGAGGAGTAAAATCAAATCTAAAACTAAAATTATACGGAATGAATGTTGTTCCCTGGTCTCTGCATGTTCCCTGGCTCTAATCTGTTTTTCTTGGCCGAAACTGGGTCAAAATAGGGCCCAAAATCGCCCCCAGCGAATTCTGCAGATTCTGCAGATCGCGCATGTCACGCGATCGCGTCGTCCAGGCATTCGTGTCATCCAGCGTTTTGCCTGGCCACGCGTGCGGGTCGTCCATGTATTCGCGTCAACTTGTGCAGTTTCCAATCCATGCATTCGCGTCAGGCATGCGAGCGCGTCACTGCAATTTCCTCTATTTCGCGCGGTCGCGTGAGTTATGCGTCCGCGTCACTTCTCGCTGGTCATCTCCTCCATTTCTTGTGTTCCTTCCATTTTTGCAAGCCTCCTTTCCAATCTCCAAGTTATTCATGCCCTATAAAGTCTGAAACACTTTACACATAGATCACGGCATCGAATGGAATAAAGGATAATAAAAATACATAATTAAAAGTCTCTAGGAAGCAAGTTTTCAACCATGGAGTAATTTTGGGAAGGAATTGTAAATACATGCTAAGTTAATGAATAAGTGGGTAAATATTTGATAAAACCACACAATTAAACACAATATAAACCGTAAAATAATGGTTTATCAACCTCCCCACACTTAGATATTAGCATGTCCTCATGCTTAGTTGAAGGAGATAAAATAAATGAGTAGGAACATGTAAAACTCATGCAATGCAATGCAATGCAACATATACATATGAATGCAACTATATGATTCTTGTCCACTTAGTTAAAAGTAAGTAAGCTCTTCAAGACAATCACAAATCAAATTCCACTAATTCAATTCTTATACAGTAACAACAGATAAAAATGCAAGAATGTAGCTCATGAAAGCAGGGAACATAGAATTTAAGCATTGAACCCTTATTGATGATGTATGTATGCTCTAGTCTCTCTATTGTATAGGGTAATCACTCTATCCTTCCCTAATCATACTTTCTAATTTTTGTTCTTCTCCTAACCAATCAACAACATTTAATATACCAATGCAAACATCATGAGGTCTTTTCAAGGTTGTAATGGGGCCAAGGTAAGGGTAAGGGTACATATATGGCTAAGTAAGCTTATAAATTGAATCTTTAATTAACCCAACCTTTCACCTAACACACATACATATTCTATATAACTTAAATTTCATACCTAGCTACCCAAAATTTCCCTTTCACATTCCTTACTCATGTATCAACTTTTATTTTAATTTTATCATATATGCATTGATCCTTGAATTTTAACTTAGCATTGGGGTAATTTTGTCCCCTTATTTTTTTATTGAATATTTTTGGATTTTTTTAAATAAAAATAAACACAGCTTATCAATGCATATAGAATTTTTAATTTTTTCTTTTATAGTTTCACATGAGTAGGTACCCAAATTCCCATTATATTATCATGACACATTCCCTTATTATATTTTGTCTCCACAATCTTCCCATACTCAATTAACACACAATTCTATCTCAAGCTAACTAAAGATTCAATTGGGATATATAATTGTTTTTCCGCTTAAGGCTAGTAATGTGGTAAAATAAAGAACAAATGGGATTTAAAGGCTCAAAGTGGGTAACAAAGGTAACTTAAGGGGTAGGCTTAATTTGGATAAGTGAGATAAACAATTAATGGCCTCAGTCATGTGCAAGCATATAAATATATTAAACATTGGACATATAGGATGAAACAAAAAATAGATTACAATCATAGAGAAGTGAACACACAAGAATAAAATAATTATGGTTAAATAATGTAACCATGTATTTAGGCTCAGAGTCTCACATGTTGTGTGTTCTTTA
The DNA here is from genome assembly GCF_000816755.2 of Arachis ipaensis. Lineage (NCBI taxonomy): Eukaryota > Viridiplantae > Streptophyta > Magnoliopsida > Fabales > Fabaceae > Arachis > Arachis ipaensis. Next base: position 40,351,041 of record NC_029792.2, read on the forward strand.
GCTCAAAAACCATGTTCCAAATACAACTTCAAGCAAATTTAACATAAAAGTTTTGATTAAAATTAGTGAAATTTTGTTCTAAAAATAGAGTTTTAGAAGAAACTTATTATCTTTTCAATCAAGTATGACATGCATGCAACTGACCTATTACTATGCAATTTATCCTATTCTACAAAAGAAAAACTAACTAAATATCCTATTTTATTGGTGTTAGGGAAGAGAAATTACCTCCGGAAGTCAGGTACTGACCGACCTCCCCACACTTAAGGCTTTACACCGTCCTCGGTGCCATCTGTCAGGAACAAAGGTGGGCTGGTAGCAGTATCTCCACAGTCGGGACCGTCATGACTCCCTGTGCTGGTAAAGGAAGTGGAGTCCAGGGTATCTGGGTCTCTGTATTTTCCTTTAAGTAGCTCCTTGAGGTATGTGAATCGGCGCTTGTTACGGCGCTCTCTTAGCTTTGCTTTGTGTTCCTACCGATCCAACCTGTTAAGTATCTGATGGAGCAGTTGATTTGTTGTAGGTGCTTGTGGTGTTGAAGGAGGAATGTCTTTAGCCGGTTTAGTAGGCTGGCTTGTAGTGGCTGCTGGAAGTCTAATATATTTTCCGTTAGGGACGTACTGATCATCCCGTGGGAGCATGGCTTTGGTGTCTCCAGCTCTGTAGGAGACTCCGGCTGCTGAGACGAGATCTGAAACCAAGGCGGGAAAAGGTAAGTTTTCCGCAATTTGTACGTGTCCCATAGCATTCCGAATGTGTCTTGGTAGGTTTAGAGGCTGGTCTGTAAGGATGCACCATAGTAGAACGGCCATGTCTGCAGTGAAGGAGGACTCGTGGGTGCTCGGAAATATGTAATGGGACATAATCTGTGCCCATACGCGAGCCTCCGAGGTAAGTGCGGAAGCCGATATTCCCTTAGGATGGGAACGATGGTATCCGTAGATCCATCTGCTGTCAGGTAGTGCGATAACTCTGAGAATAGCGTCCCAGTCAAATTGGTACGTCTGGCGCTTGAGTGAGGCTTCTTGAAATGCGTCCAGCCCTTCAAGAGTAGGGGGGAGATCTAGAGCTTGCTGATTGGCCTCTTCTGTAATGGGGACTTATTTCTGACGGACATAGACAGACTGCAGGGTTGGCAGGTGGAAATTAGAGTAGAACTCGACTACCCAGGAAAGATTAACCTACCGTGGCTGTCTCTGTAGGAAACCCCATTGTCTTCGTTCAATTTGCGGCTCAACAAATTCAGCAATACAGGTCAGGAGGATAAGAAGGTATTCATTGTTGTAACTCCTTCCTGCCAGAATGGGGAACATCTGCTCATAGTAGCGATTGGAAAATCGCGCAGTGTCCTTTGCTGGGAAGGCTTTCTCTTTTTCATCAACCTTGATAATCTTCTTAATTCTTTTTGTTGAGGGCTTAACTGCAGTTGAAGATGGCTCAGCCACTAATGCTCTCTTTGTTCCTCTTCTTGCTGGTGGTTTGGGAGTAGCTTTCTCCTTGCCTTTCTTGGTGGCCATCCTAAAAGAAAGAAAAGAGAAAGTATGTTAAAATGTCGAGGTTTGGAGCAAGGAAGAGAACGGGAAAGGTGGTAATTAATGAACATTAAAAGATAAATGATGTGAACACATGGTCATGACTACATGTGAAAACTCATCAATGGAAATATAGCAAGTGCATATGATGACAATAAAATTAAGGTGTTTATTGGTATGCAGGAAAAGGCATGAGTAGCATAGATCAAGCATTCAATGTCCAAGTTAGATTACCAAGCCTTTCAAACTAATAACCTGTTTGTAATGACAATTCTATTTAAATAATAAAATAAAAGAAAGTTTTTTGTGAAAAGCAAGCATTTTAGAGGAGTAGGATAAAAGATATCGAAAAACAGTGCACAATGCCATATAGGCGTTTTCACAAACACATAGCATGCATGGTAAATGAGATAAAGAAAATAATAAATTGAACATGCAAGCAACCCTTAAAAATTAATATATAATTGCCAAACAATTTCACAACAATTCACAAGCATATAATAAGAAACAATGACCCTAATAAATTTCCAACACCAATTAAAAGAAAAAAAAAGAAAAAGAAAACATGGATAATGCAAGTAAAAAGAAAAAAAAGAAGAAGAAAACATAAATTAAGAAGAAGAATAGAAAAGTAAGGAGGGAAGAAGAAAAGAAAAACCTTGTTAATGGTGGTGAGAGAGAGAAAGTAAAAAGTGAGAAAGAAGGAAGAAGGAAGAAAGGGGAAGAAAAAAATAAGGAGGAAAAAAGAAAAAGTAGGATTTGGGGAAGAGAAAGATAAGATATTTTGGCAGATTAAGATAAGCTGTGCGGCGCAAGCAACACGGACGTGTGGGGTACGCATTCGCAAAGAAGGCGCTTAGAAGAATCGACACGGTCGCATCGCTCACGCGGACGCGTGACTCTTTCTGTGCCAGTGGCGCGAGGGCAGCCTCACGCTCGCACAACTCTCTGTTCGAAACTCATTGTTGCCAAATTCCAGGGTGACACGATCGCGTGGTGGACGCGATCGCATGGGTGGCCAATTTTGGAATACGATGTAGACGCGTAGGGTACGCCTTCGCGTGGTGAGGCTTGTGCGCCTAGCACCACTACAGCACCACACCAGCATAACTTTCAGCCATGCACCCTTTCTTACATCGATTTTCAGGTCACGCGTCCGCATGGGTGACGCGGACGTGTGGGAGGCATTTTACCCAAATGACGCGGACACGTCAGCGACGCGGTTGCATGGGGTGATTTGTGCCAAAGGCACGCCTCCAGCCACGCTCTTGCGTGACTTTCTGTTCGATTTATTTTTCTTTCTGACTCACCTGCGACGCGGACGCATCGGCGACGCTGTCGCGTCGCGTGCCCCCCTTTTTTTATTATTTTTTTTATTATGCAATATGCAAATGAAGATGTAAACTATATGCTCTAGTACTGAGAAGATTTATTGAGAAAGGAAATAAAGAAATAAAAGAAAGAAACGATCATACCATGGTGGGTTGTCTCCCACCCAGCACTTTGCTTTAACGTCCTTAAGTTGGACACTTCACTAGCTCAGTCTTCTGCTGTGGGTGCATCCTCCAAGAGGAAGATCTCTAGCTCCTTGGTTTTTGTTGCCTTCCCACCATGATATAGCTTTAAGCGATGTCCATTAACTTTGATGAATTCAGAGCTTGAAGGATGACTCAAGTGGAAAACTCTGTATGGCTCAGCCTTCTCTACTCTGTATGGACCTTCCCATCTTGATCTCAACTTGTTTGGCATAAGCCTCAGTCTAGAGTTGTAAAAGAGGACAAAGTCCCCAGGTTTGAACTCTCTCCTCTTGATGTGCTTATCATGCACAGCCTTCATCTTTTTCTTGTACAGCCTTGAGTTCTCATAAGCTTCTAGGCGAAGGCTTTCTAATTCTTGCAGTTGCAACTTCCTCTCAGTTCCGGCCTTCTCAAATTCCATATTGCACTCCTTTACTACCCAAAAGGCTTTGTGCTCTACCTCAACTGGGAGGTGACAGGCTTTTCCATAAACTAAGTGGAAGGGGCTCATCCCAATGGGTGTCTTGTATGCTGTTCTGTATGCCCAGAGTGCATCTTGTAGCCTGGTGCTCCAGTCTCTTCTATTAGGTTTGACTATCTTCTGCAATATACTCTTTATCTCTCTGTTAGATACCTCAGCTTGCCCATTAATCTGGGGATGGTAGGTTTTTGCCACTTTATGAACTATCGCATGCTTCTTCAGTAATCCTGTTAGTCTCCTGTTACAGAAATGGGTGCCTTGATCGCTCACGATTGCTCATGGTTATCCAAAGCGACAAATAATGTGGTTTCTAACAAAGGAAACAACAGTGTTAGCATCATCAGTGCGGGTAGGAATTGCTTCCACCTATTTAAAAACGTAATCTACAGCTAACAATATATAAAAATAACCATTAGAATTTGGAAATGGACCCATGAAGTCAATGCCCCAAACATAAAAAATTTCACAGAAAAGCATAGTCTGTTGAGGCATCTCATCCCTCTTAGATATATTACCAAACCTTTGGCATAGGGAACAAGATTTACAAAATTTAGCAGCATCTTTAAAAAGGGTAGGCCACCAGAATCCACAGTCTAAAATTTTTCTAGCTGTTCTTTGAGGCCCAAAATGTCCTCCACTCTCAGATGAGTAGCATGCCTCTAAAATGGACTAGAATTCTGATTGAGACACACACCGTCTAATTACCTGGTCAGTGCCACATCTCCATAAATATGGGTCATCCCATATATAATATTTGGACTTGCTTTTCAGCTTGTCTCTTTGATGCTTAGTAAAGTTTGGAGGAAAAGTGCGGCTAACTAGATAATTAGCTACAGGTGCATACCAAGGGACCACTTCAGATACTGCTTGCAGGTTATCAAATGGGAAATTATCATTTATAGGAGTGGTGGTATCCTTAATGTGCTCAAGACGACTCAAGTGGTCTGCCACTAGATTCTGGTTACCACTCCTATCCTTAATTTCTAAATCAAATTCTTGTAGTAGCAGTATCCAACGTATAAGCCTTGGTTTGGATTCCTTTTTAGCTAATAAATACTTTAGAGCTGCGTGGTCTAAGTACACTACTACTTTGGCACCAAGTAAATAGGCTCGGAATTTATCCAGAGCAAAAACAATAGCAAGAAGCTCTTTCTCAGTAGTAGTGTAATTAGACTGAGCAGTGTCTAAAGTCTTAGACGCATAAGCAATTACAAAAGGATCCTTACCTTCACGCTGAGCCAGCGCTGCTCCTACTGCATGGTTGGAAGCATCGCACATGATTTCAAATGGCTAGCTCTAGTCTGGTCCTCTCACAATTGGAGCTTGAGTCAGGGCGGTCTTCAGTCTATCAAACTCTTGTTTGCAATCCTCACTGAACTCGAACTCAATATCTTTCTGCAGTAGTCTGGATAAGGGTAGTGCTACCTTACTAAAGTCCTTAATGAATCTCCGGTAAAAATCTGCATGGCCAAGGAACGAACGGACTTCCCTCACAGAGGAGGGGTAAGGTAAACTAGAAATAACATCCACCTTTGCTAGATCTACAGAAATGCTAGTATTAGACACAACATGTCCTAGTACAATCCCTTGTTTTTCCATAAAGTGACATTTTTCAAAATTCAATACAAGGTTTGTACTGACACATCTATCTAATACTCTAGATAAACTATCCAAGCAAAGGCTGAATGAATCACCATAAATGCTAAAATCATCCATAAAAACCTCCATACAATTCTCAATAAGGTCAGAGAAAAGACTCATCATACACCTTTGGAAAGTAGCTGGTGCATTGCACAAGCCAAACGGCATTCTCTTATAAGCATAAGTGCCAAAAGGACATGTAAAAGTAGTCTTTTCCTGATCTTTAGGAGCTATATAGATTTGAAAATAGCCTGTATAACCATCTAAAAAATAATAATGGGATTTACCTGACAGGCAATAGATGAGCGGATAATTTATACGCTTTTTGGCATTATTTTTAGTATGTTTTTAGTATATTTTAGTTCGTTTTTATTATATTTCTGTTAGTTTTTATTTAAAATTCACTTTTCTGGACTTTACTATGAGTTTGTGTGTTTTTCTGTGATTTTAGGTATTTTCTGGCTGAAATTGAAGGACCTGAACAAAAATCTGATTCAGAGGCTGAAAAAGGACTGCAAATGCTGTTGGATTCTGACCTCTCTGCACTCGAAATGGATTTTCTGGAGCTAAAGAAGCCCAATTGGCACGCTCTTAATTGCGTTGGAAATTAGACATCCTGGGCTTTCCAGCAATATATAATAGTTCATACTTTGTCCAAGATTTGATGGCCCAAACCGGCGTTCCAAGTCAGCATAGAAATTCTGGCGTCAAATCGCCAGAACTGGCATAAAAGCTGGAGTTAAACGCCTAAACTGGCACAAAAGCTGGCGTTTAACTCCAAGAAAAGTCTCTACACATGGAAGCTTCAATGCTCAGCCCAAGCACACACCAAGTGGGCCCGGAAGAAGATTTCTACATTAATTACTTATTTCTGTAAACCCTAGGCTACTAGTTTTCGATAAATAGAACCTTTTACTATTGTATTTTCATCTTGGTTCTTCAGGTTCCCTCTCTGGGGCCGAAGCCAATGACCACCATTATCACTTTTGTATTTTCAACGGTGGAGTTTCTACACACCATAGATTAAGGTGTGGATCTCTGCTGTTCTTCGTGAATTAATGCAAAGTACTACTATTTTTCTATTCAATTCACGCATACTTCTTCTCTAAGATATTCATTCGCACACAAGAAGATGATGAATGTGATGATTATGTGACACTCATCACCATTCTCACCTATGAACGCGTGCCTAACAACCACTTCCGTTCTACATGTAAACAAGCTCGAATGTGTATCTCTTGGGTTTCTAATCTAAGATTAGAACCTTTGTGGTATATGCTAGAATTATTGGCGGCCATTCCTGAGATCCGGAACGTCTAAACCTTGTCTGTGGTATTCTGAGTAGGATCTGGGAAGGGATGACTGTGACGAGCTTCAAACTCGCGAGTGTTGGGTGTGTGACAGACGTAAAAGGATCAATGGATCCTATTCCAACATGATCGAGAACCGACAGATGATTAGCCGTGCGGTGACAGAGTGCGTAGAACATTTTCACTGAGAGGATGGGAAGTAGCCATTGACAACGGTGATGCCCAACATAAAGCTTTCCATGGAAAGGAATATGAATGATTAGAAGAAGGCAATAGGAAAGCAGAGGTTCAGGAGGAACAAAGCATCTTCATACGTTTATCTGAAATTCCTACCAATGAATTACATAAGTATCTCTATCTCTATCTTTATTTTATGTTTTATTCATCTTTTAATTATCAATCCTCCATAACCATTTGAATCCGCCTGACTGAGATTTACAAGATGACCATAGCTTGCTTCAAGCCGACAGTCTCCGTGGGATCGACCCTTACTCACGTAAGGTATTACTTGGACGACTCAGTGCACTTGCTGGTTAGTTGTGCGGAATTATGACAAAGTGTGATTCACGTTTGAGAGCTCCAAGTCTTTGGCGCCATTGTTGATGATCACAATTTCGTGCACGAAGTTTTTGGCGCCGTTGCCGGGGATTGTTCGAGTTTGGACAACTGACGGTACATCTTGTTGCTTAGATTAGGTAATTTTACTTTTTATTTTCGAAATTTTTTTTTAAAATACAAAAAAATTTTCTATTTTGTTCTTCAGAGTTTTTAAGAATGAATTCTAGAGTTTCATGATGATCTGTTGAAGTCTGGCTGGCTGTGAAGCCATGTCTAATCTTATTGGACCAAGGTTTCAACTTATCATCACAAGAGCTTGTTGATTTCTATCAATTTTGATGTTGTTAGCAATGATCTGCTAAAGCTTGGCTGGCCATTGGCCATGTCTAGTGTTTTGGACCGGAGCTTTCATTGAAAGCTTCACTGGCTAGTAAGCCATGTCTAATTCTTAGACCGGAGTCTTAGACTAGCATTGCAATGATTCCTGGAACTCTTATTAAAAATTTTGAACCCCTTTATTTTCTTTTCCACTAAATTTTCGAAAAATCACAAAAAAAATTTATAAAACCATAAAAATAAAAAATATTTTATGTTTCTTGTTTGAGTCTAATATCAATTTTAAGTTTGGTGTCAATTGCATGTCTTTATTCTTCTTGCATTTTTTAAATATATGCATTATGTTCTTCATTGATCTTCAAGTTGTTCTTGATGATTTCAGTGCTTTGATCTTTAATTTCTCTTATTCTGTGTCTTTCGTTGTTTCTTACATGCATTTTCAAATTGTTATAGTCCTTAGTATACAAACTTCTAAGTTTGGTGTCTTGCATGCATTGTTTATTTGATCTTAGTTGCATTTCTATTGTTTCTCATCATTAAAAATTCAAAAAAAAAAATTTTTCAAAATTGTTTCTTTTCAAGTCAATAACATAGAAAATTGAAGATTCAGAACATTCAGCAGAGGAATTACACAGAAAAAGATGGGCGTTCAAAACACCCAGTGAAGAAGGAAATCTAGCGTTTAAACGCCAGCCAGGTACCCTAGTTGGGCGTTTAACGCCCAAAAAGGTAGCATTTTGGGCGTTAAACGCCAGGATGACATAAGAGGGAAGATTTTGTTTTTAATTCAAATTTTTTTCAATTTTTCATAATTCTTCAAAATCAAATCTTTTTCAAATCATATCTTTTCAATCATATCTTTTTAAAATTAATTTATTTTCAACTTTTTTATTTATTACTATTTTCGAAAATCCTTGCTACAATTAATAATTTAATTCAAAATTTCCTAGTTGTTACTTGCCTATTAAGAAAGGATCAAAAGTTTTAATTCTAGAATCATATCTTCTAATTTCTTGTTAGTCAAGTAATCAACTTTAATTTTAAAACTTTCTCTTTTTAATTTGATTTTCAATCATATCTTCTCAATCATATCTTTTCAATCACATCTTTTTCAAAATTAAGTTTCAATCATATCTTTTTGATTTCTAATTTCAAAATCTTTTTCAAAAGCACTTAATTTCTTTCCCAATCTTAATTTTTGAAAATCTCAATCAAATTTTCAAATTTCTTTTTATTATTCTAAAAATCTTTTAATTTAATTTCGAAAATTCTTCTCCTCTTCTCACATCCTTCTATTTAAGAGACTAACACTCTTCCTCAAGGTGCAATTTGACCTCTATCCTTCCTGATAAGTTTGAATTCTCTTCTATCTACCTTCTCCTTCTATTCTTCTTTTCCTCTGATACCTCAAGGAATCTCTATACTGTGATATAGAGGATTCCATACTTTTTTCTTCTCTCTTTCATATGAGCAGGAGTAAGGACAAAGACATTCTAGTTGAGGCTGATCCTGAACCCGAAAGGACCTTGAAGAGAAAGCTAAGAGAAGTTAAAGTACAACTCTCTGTAGAGGACTTAACAGAGATTTTCAAACAAGAAGAAGCCATGGCAGCTGAAAACACCAACAATGCAAGGAAGGTGCTTGGTGACTTTACTGCACTTACTCTTGACTTCTATGGGAGAAGCATCTCTATCCCTGCCATTGGAGCAAACAATTTTGAGCTTAAGCCTCAATTAGTTTCTCTAATGCAACAGAATTGCAAGTTTCATGGACTTCCATTGGAAGATCCTCATCAGTTCTTAGCTGAATTCTTGCAAATCTGTGACACTATCAAGACTAATGGGGTTGATCTCGAAGTCTACAAGCTTATGCTTTTCCTCTTTGGTGTAAGAGACAGAGCTAGGACATGGTTGGACTTACAACCTAAAGAAAGCCTGAACTCTTGGGAAAAGCTAGTTAATGCCTTCTTGGCAAAGTTCTTTCCACCTCAAAAATTGAGCAAGCTTAGAGTGGAAGTCCAAACCTTCAGACAGAAGGAAGGTGAATCCCTCTATGAAGCTTGGGAAAGATACAAGCAATTGATCAGAAGGTGTCCTTCTGACCTGCTTTCAGAATGGAGCATCATAGGTATCTTCTATGATGGTCTTTCTGAACTATCCAAAATGTCATTGGACAGCTCTGCTGGAGGATCTCTGCATCTGAAGAAGACGCCTGCAGAAGCTCAGAAACTCATTGAAATGGTTGCAAATAACCAATTCATGTACCCCTCTAAAAGGAATCCTGTGAATAATGGGACAAATCAGAAGAACGGAGTTCTTGAGATTGATACTCTGAATGCCATACTGGCTCAGAACAAAATATTGACTCAACAAGTCAATATGATTTCTCAGAGTCTATCTGGAATACAAGCTGCATCAGTCAGTACTAAGGAAGCTTCCTCTGAAGAAGAAGCTTATGACCCTGAGAACCCTACAATGGAAGAGGTGAATTACATGGGAGAACCCTATGGAAACACCTATAATCCTTCATGGAGAAATCATCTAAATCTCTCATGGAAGGATCAACAGAGACCTCAACAAGGCTTCAACAACAGTAATGGTGGAAGAAACAGGTTTAGCAATAGGAAGACTTTTCCATCATCTTCTCAGCAACAGACAGAGGATTCTAAGCAGAGCCACTCTGAATTAGCAACTATAGTCTCTGATCTAATTAAAACCACTCAACTAACGTTGGAATGAGCCACAATGAGCCACTATGAGCCACGTTAACTCCCACGTTAACTTAGTTAACGTGGAAGTTAACGTGAAGGAAAGGATGATGAGCCAACGTTAGTGACACTCATCTTTGTCACTAACGTTGGAGATGGCTATCATCACCACGTTAGAAGCCACGTTAACTTAGTTAACGTGGACTCTTACGTGGGAAGTAGGGGCATCTTGGAACGTTAGTGACAAAGGTAAGTGTCACTAACGTTCTCGAAAGATTGGCAAGCCTACATTAAGAGCCATGTTAACTAAGTTAACGTGGACTCTAACGTAGGGGGAAGAGTGGACTCTCAACGCAAGTAAAGCTAAGCCCACTGAAGAGGATAACTGCTTCAAACTCAAGATCCAAAAGCCCATATCCAAGACTTGAAGAACCAACTAGAAGATCAGAAGAGTAGTATATATAGGGATAGTTTTGAATTAGATGAGGAGCTTTTTTTGGGGAGTTGGAAATTTGAGAACTACTATTTGTATTTTACTCTACACTTCTAGTTTATTTTTCAAAATGTATCTTCCATCTTTGTTTTCCATTTCCAGAGCTATGAACAACTAAACCCCCTTTATTGGGTTAGGGAGCTCTGTTGTAATTTGATGGATCAATATTAGTTTTCATTATTCTTCTTCTATCTTTTCTCTTGATTTTACTAGAAAGCTTTCAATCTTCATCCAATGGGATAGTTATCTTGGGAAAGAAGCTATTCATACTTGGATCTCTTCTGAACCTTGGAAGGGGAATGAAGAGATCATGCTAGAAACGCTTTCTCATGTTGGACCAAATTGGGGTTGGAAGGATATGGTGACTATAATTCTACCAACACTTAATTTGGAAATGCATGTACTATAATAAGTGACCATAATTCATCTCTTCTCATGAGCAATTGACCAAGGAATGGGCTATTGATCAAGATTTGAGAGATTGAATTACAAGGAATTGTAATTTGATCACTTAAGATTGCCAAGGAGATCAATGAATGCATTGATTGAGGAAGAGGTGAAAATGAACTTGATCCGGAGAATGCAACATCTCCTAAACCCAATGAATTCCCCATTTCTGATCTTACCCATTCTCTTTAATTTCTGTAATTTACTTTTATGAGCATCTTCCCCATTCTCATTTAAGATTCTTTAATTTACTTTCCGTCATTTATTTTCAGCTCTTTACTTTCAGCATTTACATTTTCTGCTATTTACTTTCCCGCCATTTAATTTCCTGCAACTCTCAAACCAAATTCTGCTTTGCTCAACTAGAACATTCCTCTAATTAAAGTTGTTTGACCAATCAATCCCTGTGGGATTTGACCTCACTCTATTGTGAGTTTTTACTTGACGACAATTCCGTATACTTGCCGAAGGAAAATTGTTGAGAGACAAGTTTTCGTGCATTAAGTTTATGGCGCCGTTGCCGGGGATTGATTTTGTATCAACAATGATTAGATTGGAAGATAACTAGATTGAGCATTTTTCTTTTGTTTGATTTAAATTTCTGTTTGGGTAATTTACTTTCAGTTTTAGTTATTTTCTGCCCTTTACCCCCTACTCCTCTTTCTTCGTTATTTACAATTCAGTTCACTAACCCACTAACTGTTCGATATATTGCATCACTCATACTAACAGCATTTCTAACAAGAATAGTTTCTGCATCTATTTCCTTGCCTGTGCCTTGTTGGTTGTATGACAGGGAGAAGAAGCGGGGCTTCAACTTCATTTGATTCTGAACCTGAGAGGACCTTCCTTAGATTAAGGAGGGAAACAAGAGGAAAATGAGTAGTTGGTGCTGAGGAAGAGGAGGAGTACTTTGAACCAGATATGGATGAGAATATGGAGAACCATCATGAAGAAGAGGCTCACAACCATGGCCGAGAAGGTCCAGCACATCAGGCTGGGCAAGAGAGAAGGGTTCTGGGTTCGTACATCAATCCAAACCCAGAAAATTACGGAAGTAGCATCCAAAGGCCAACCATACAAGCCAACAACTTTGAACTAAAGCCACAGCTCATCACCCTTGTTCAGAACAATTGTTCATTCGGAGGCAGTGTCCAAGAAGACCCCAATCAACATCTAACCACCTTCCTGAGGATATGTGATACTGTGAAGTCTAATGGTGTTCATCTTGACACCTATAGATTACTTCTGTTCCCTTTCTTACTCAAGGACAAGGCATCTAAATGGCTAGAATCCTTCCCAAAGGAGAGTTTAGCAACCTAGGAAGATGTGGTAAACAAATTCTTGGCAAGATTCTATCCTCCTCAACCGATCAACAGGCTGAGAGCTAAGGTGCAAACCTTCAGGCAGCAAGATGGTGAGACTCTATATGAAGCATGGCAGAGGTTTAAGGACCTGACAAGAAGGTGTCCACCAGATATGTTCAATAAATGGGTGCAGCTACACATTTTCTATGAAGGCCTTTCTTATGAATTAAAGAAGGCAGTAGACCATTCATCCGGGGGATCTCTGAACAAGAAGAAGACCATTGAAGAAGCCATAGATGTCATTGAGACTGTAGCTGAGAATGACTACTTCTATGCTTCTGAAAGAGGCAACACTAGAGGAGCGATGGAGCTAAACAATGTGGATGCACTGCAGGCCCAAAACAAGCTTATTACCAAGCAGCTGGCTGACCTCACCAAGAAGATGGGGAGGAACCAAGTAGCAGCAATCACCACCTCATCAACAACCCAAGAGGGAGTGAATGCAGAGGCAGATGATGAGCAAGAACAAGCCAACTACATTGGAAACTCACCCAGGCAGACCCATGATCCATACTCCAAGACCTACAATCCTGGTTGGAGGAATCACCCAAACTTTGGGTGGGAAAATCAACAAGATCAAGGCCAAGATCAGAGACGTCACAACCCCAACAACCATGCAGCTCACCAACATTCCACACAAAGATCATATCAACATAACCCTAACAACACCTCTAAACATCCATACCAAAACCAAAACAACCCTTCTCATCACTCCACTCTCAACCCACCATCATCTGAAGATAGACTCTCCAGAATTGAGACTCTACTTGAGGGCATATGCAAAGAGATTCAAGACAGTAAGGCATTCCGAGAAGAAGTGCGGTCCAATATGCAGAATCAAGATGCTGCCATCAAGAAACTTGAGACACAAATTGGCTACCTATTCAAGCAAATTCCCAGCCACAACCCTCGCAGCGATACTGACTCAAACCAAAGGGAGGAGTGTCAGGCTATCACCCTTAGAAGTGGAAAAGAATTGAAGGAGACTCCCAAGCAACCACAAGAGAAAGATTCAGTTGGAAAGAAGGAGGAACAAGATGAAGTTCTAGTCCCCACCTCCAACTCACATCAAAAGGAAGGAGAGCTGAAGCCATATGTTCCCAAAGTCCCATATCTTCAATAACTGAAGAAGAAGGGGGATGACAGCCAGTTCTCCAGATTTTTAGAAATCTTCAAGAAATTACAGATTAACATACCCTTTGCTGAAGCAATAGAGCAAATGCCGCTCTATGCCAAGTTCTTGAAGTAATTGATGACTAAGAAGAGAAGTTGGAAGAGCAATGAAACTGTGATACTAACCGAAGAATGTAGTGCTATCATTCAGCATAAACTACCCCAGAAATTGAAGGATCCTGGGAGCTTCCAGATCCCTTGTATTATAGGGGAGATCACAGTGGAGAAAGCTCTATGTGACCTAGGAGCCAGCATAAATCTGATGTCAGTAGCTATGATAAGAAAAATGAAGATTGAGGAGGCTAAGCCAACAAAAATGGCCCTACAACTGGCAGACCGATCGTTCAAGTTCCCTCATGGTGTAGTAGAAGATTTGCTGGTGAAGGTGGGGGATTTCATCTTCCCAGCAGACTTTGTGGTGTTGGACATGTAGGAGGAAGCCAAGGCCTCCATCATCCTGGGAAGACCGTTCTTAGCTACTGCTGGAGCTGTCATTGATGTCCAAAAAGGTGACCTCACCCTGAGATTACACAATGAAAAGATGACATTCAATGTGTTCAAGGCCATGAGTTACCCACCAGAACAATTGGGAGAATGTATGAGGTTGGACTCACTGGAAGATGCAGAGCAGAAGAGCTTTGAAGAAGAAGAACCTGAAAGGTTGATAGAGGAGGAATCAACGTCTAGTGAAGAGGCCGCAATAGCAGAAATTCATATATAAGGTGCACCAAAGGAAGAGAATGAAAAGTTAGAAGCACCAAAACTTGAACTCAAGGCACTGCCACCCACTCTCAAATATGCATACTTAGGCGAGAATGAAAGCTACCCAGTGATCATAAACTCATCCCTCAGCCAAGATCAAGAGAATGAACTGCTCCAAGTGTTGCGAAAGCATAAAGATGCCATTGGATGGACCCTCGCTGACCTGAAAGGGATCAGTTCGGCCATATGCATGCATAAAATACTGTTAGAAGATGATGCCAAACCATCCATTCAATCCCAAAGGAGGCTGAACCCAATCATGAAGGAAGTGGTACAGAAGGAAGTTATGAAGTTGTGGCAGGGAGGGGTAATCTACCCGATCTCAGACAACCCCTGGGTCAGCCCTGTGCATGTTGTTCTGAAAAAGGGAGGAATCACTGTAGTTCCCAATGAGAGGAACGAACTAATCCCCACCAGGACCGTCACAGGATGGCAGATGTGCATAGACTACAGAAAACTAAATGAAGCTACATGAAAAGATCATTTCCCCCTTCCATTCATGGATCAGATGTTGGAAAGACTCGCAGGACACTCATACTATTGTTTTCTTGACGGTTATTCAGGATATAACCAAATAGTGGTTGATCCCAGAGACCAAGAGAAAACCTCATTTACTTGCCCATATGGAGTGTTTGCTTACAGGCGCATGCCATTTGGGCTATGTAATGCGCCTGCAACTTTCCAACGCTGCATGCTATCTATCTTCTCGGATATGATAGAGAAATTCATTGAAGTCTTTATGGATGATTTTTCGGTATTCGGAGATTCCTTTCCTAGTTGCTTAAAATCACCTAGCCTTGGTATTGAAAAGGTGCCAAGAGACCAATCTGGTCCTGAACTGGGAGAAATGTCACTTTATGGTAACTGAAGGAATAGTCCTTGGCCATAAGGTTTCTAACCAAGGCATTGAGGTCGACAGAGCTAAGGTGGAACTTATTGAAAAACTTCCCCCACCCAGTGATGTCAAGGCAATTAGGAGTTTTTTAGGGCATGTTGGCTTTTACAGGAGGTTTATTAAAGATTTTTCGAAGATAGCCAAGCCCTTAAGCAATCTCCTTGTATCTGATACACCATTTGTCTTCGATGAAAAATGCATGCTAGCATTCGAAAATTTGAAACAGAGGCTGTCCTCTGCCCCTATCATTTTCCCACCTGATTGGAACCTACCTTTTGAATTTATGTGTGATGCATCTGATTTTGCAGTTGGGGCCGTGTTAGGACAGAGGAAAGATAACTTAGTCCATGTGATCTACTATGCTAGCAAAGTCCTCAATGACACTCAAAGAAATTATACCACTACTGAAAAGGAGTTGCTAGCAATAGTTTTTGCATTTGACAAATTTAGATCATACCTCATTGGTGCTAAAGTGATTGTTTTCACAGATCACACAGCACTTAAATATTTGTTTGCCAAGCAAGAATCAAAACCAAGACTAATAATATGGATCTTATTGTTGCAAGAATTCAACATTGAAATTAGAGATAAGAAAAGAGTGGAGAACAAGGTAGCAGATCACCTATCCAGAATCCCTCATGATAAAGGTGGAGCACATGATACAAGTGTAAATGAGCTCTTTCCGGATGAGCAGTTGATGACAGTTCACAAAGCACCATGGTTCGCAGACATTGCCAACATCAAGGCAACTGGGGCTTTACCTCCAGAGATCAACAAACATCAAAAAAGAAAGCTCATAAATGATGCAAAATATTTTGTCTGGTATGAGCCATATCTCTTCAAGAAGTGTTCAGATGGAATCCTGAGAAGATGTGTTTCAGAAGAAGAAGGACGAGAGGTCCTGTGGAATTGCCACGGCTCATGCTATGGAGGCCATTTTGGAGGGGACAGAACTATAGCCAAGGTGTTACAAAGCGGATTCTTTTGGCCCACCCTTTTCAAGGATGCCAAAGAACTAGTAAAGAACTGCAATGAATGCCAAAGAGCTGGAAACTTGCCCAGAAGAAATGAGATGCCACAGAATTTCATCTTAGAACTGGAACTTTTTGATGTATGGGGAATCGATTTCATGGGACCATTCCCAACCTCATATTCAAACAAGTACATTTTGGTGGCAGTGGACTACGTTTCCAAGTGGGTGGAGGCTATTGCAACCCCAACAAATGATAACAAGGTGGTCATGAACTTCCTCAGGAAGAATATCTTTAGCCGGTTTGGTGTCCCACGAGCACTCATCAGTGATGGAGGGAGCCACTTTTGTAACAGACCACTAGAAGCTCTTCTCCTACGATACGGGGTGAAACACAAGGTTGCAACGCCTTACCATCCCCAAACAAGTGGGCAAACTGAGATATCTAACAGAGAGCTAAAAAGGATTTTGGAAAAGACTGTGGGAGCATCAAGAAAGGATTGGTCGAAGAAGCTGGATGACGCTATTTGGGCATACAAAACAGCATTCAAAACACCACTCGGGATGTCCCTATATCAACTGGTGTATGGAAAAGCTTGTCACCTACCACTGGAGCTGGAACACAAAGCTCTATGGGCTCTCAAGATACTAAATTTTGACAGCATTGCTGCTGGTGCAAAGAGGATTCTGCAGCTGCAAGAGATGGAGGAATTTAGATCTGAAGCCTATGAAAATGTCAAGATTTATAAAGAAAAGGCGAAAAGAAGGCATGACCTCCATCTGGCACCCAGGAGTTTCGCAAAAGGGCAGCAAGTACTCCTCTACAACTCCAAATTGAGACTGTTCCCAGGAAAACTCAAATCAAGGTGGTCAGGACCCTTTCTTGTCACAAAAGTCCCCCCATATGGATACATAAAAATCATGGATGAAAGTTCTGAGAGGACTTTCACTGTGAATGGACAAAGATTCAAACACTATATGGGCAACATGGGGGAAAACCCCAAAGTGAAGTATCATCTCAAGTAATGGAAGGATCGTCAAGCTAGCGACACTAAAAGAGCGCTTTGTTGGGAGGCAACCCAACCTAAGGTAGTTTCTTTCATCGTCATTTGAATAAAGACCACAAGTTGTTTTTCCTGTATTACAAGGAGCTAAGTTTGGTGTTTCACACCAAAACAATCCAAGAGTGAAAGTGTAATTCTAAGTTTGGTGTTCCACCGAAGATATTAGTTAGAATCACACTACACTCCAATGGCAAAATGCTAGCTCCAACTAATCAAGGGAACCACTTAGCAGTAGTTTAGTCTTTAGTTAATAATTGCTTAGTTAATAACAACGTATGAGGCTCTCTGCAAGTATGCAATCTGTTGTACTAGGCAAGGAACTAAGTTTGGTGTTCACACACTAAATTAAGTTCAGAAATTCACAAGCATACATGCAAGCTAACTATTTCTCAAGTGCTTTGGGAACAAGCAACTTCCAATAACTTTGCATGAGCCTTCTGAGGAAATGGTGCACCATCATCCAAGGAAGTGAAGGAGCAAAAACCATGGATGATGACAACAAGGGGACAGCTAGAAACCATCACTCGAAGGTTGTATTGTTACTTAATTCCATATACTTAAAATGCTAAAAAAAATATTAGAAGTCCCAAGGTGCCCTTGATTAATAGTTACTCATTAGTTTAAATCATTAGAATTTAATGTTTGTTTTTATTGCTTTTGTCATATGAGTGTTGTCCACGATACCTGCTACATCTTCACCTTGCTTACTTGTATGCTTGTCTCCTTTTTAATCAAATAAAAAGAGAATGTGTGTTATCAAAGACCAGAGGGGAGTTCATATTGTGGAGTAAGTCCCTGATTTTGTGGTGTGGTAATAGATTAGCTAAGTTGGTTCACCAATAAGGTGGGAAGGCAACTATCTGTCCTGAATTATATGCTTGAAACACACCCTATGAGACTAGCTAAATAATAAGATCCGAATAAGAAAAAGGGAAAGAAAAAAATGAAAGTTAAAGAATAAAAGAAAAAGAGTAAGAAATAAGGCTAGGCACCAAGGGTTTGAATCTTGAGGCAAGTGTCTGTGATGTTCCTGTGTAAGGGATTTACTTGGATGAATAAGCTCTTAGGGGTGCCTTATCACTTGGTAACTTGGGTTAACTAACTCGGGATTATCAGCTGAAAGTCCACTATCAAGAGTAACCTTTGCTACAGAACGCTTAGAAACCCAAAGAGGTGCTGGACACCAAGGTCTCAAGAAAAGAAAATAACAAACCATGTGCCTGTGGTCTGTATGTATGGGGGAAAGAGACTTGAGGGAGTAAGTCCTTAGGGGTGTCTTAACACCTAGCACCTTGAACCAACTGGTTCGGGAGTGCGGCATTTTGGCCAGTTTCACTGACCTTTTCTTTACTGTTTTAGGGTAGTTTCATGTATTTTCTTAGGAAATAAGCAAGTTTTGGGTAAAATTTCACTTACATCTTGATTCAAGCAAGCATGATGCATTTTATATGATTTCATGAGAATTTTGCATTAATTAAATGACAAATTGGATGATGCATGTCTCATGATGAGGATTAGAACTTTGATGCACTTTATTGCTTGATTTCAAGACAAAGGAAGCAAGAGAGAACCACGTTAGCAGCCACGTTAGTCTAACTAACGTGACCACTAACGTGGAATGGGAGCTAGCTTGCAATGTTAATGAGAAAAGTAATCGCCAATAACGTCCTTGAAGCCATCATAGCCCACGTTAAGAGTCACGTTAACTAAGTTAACGTGAACTCTAACGTGGAAGAAGAAAGTGGAGCCAACGTTAGTGCCACTCACCTTTGTCACTAACGTTGGAATGAGCCACAATGAGCCACTATGAGCCACGTTAACTCCCACTTTAACTTAGTTAACATCGAAGCTAACGTGGAGGAAAGGATGATGAGCCAACGTTAGTGACACTCACCTTTGTCACTAACGTTGGAGATGGCTATCATCACCACGTTAGAAGCCACGTTAACTTAGTTAACGTGGATTCTAACGTGGGAAGTAGGGGCATCTTGGAATGTTAATGACAAAGGTAAGTGTCACTAACATTCTCGAAGGATTGGCAAGCCTACATTAAGAGCCACGTTAACTAAGTTAACGTGGACTCTAACGTAGTGGGAAGAGTGGACTCTTAACGTTATTGGAAAAGGTGAGTCCCAATAACGTATGCGAAGGACCAAGAGGCAACGTTAGTGGTCACGTTGGTGCCACTAACATTGAAGTTAACGTAGATCATCCCTGTGTTAGGAATGTTAGTGAAAAAGGTGATTGTCACTAACGTTCTCGAACCCACACTCTCACTTAACGTTAACGCCACTAACGTCCTGAGCTAAATACCCTGCCTACTTCACACTTTCTCTCTACAAGTAAAGCTAAGCCCACTGAAGAGGATAACTGCTTCAAACTCAAAATCCAAAGGCCCATATCCAAGACTTGAAGAACCAACTAGAAGATCAGAAGAGTAGTATATATAGGGATAGTTTTGAATTAGATGAGGAGCTTTTTTTGGGGAGTTGGAAATTTGAGAACTACTCTTTGTATTTTACTCTGCACTTCTAGTTTGTTTTTCAGAATGTATCTTCCATCTTTGTTTTCCATTTCCAGAGCTATGAACAACTAAACCCCCTTCATTGGGTTAGGGAGCTCTGTTTTAATTTGATGGATCAATATTAGTTTTCAATATTCTTCTTCTATCTTTTCTCTTGATTTTACTAGAAAGCTTTCAATCTTCATCCAATTGGATAGTTATCTTGGAAAAGAAGCTATTCATACTTGGATCTCTTCTGAACCTTGGAAGAGGAATGAAGAGATCATGCTAGAAATGCTTTCTCATGTTGGACCAAATTGGGGTTGGAAGGATATGGTGACTATAATTCTACCAACACTTAATGTGGGAATGCATGTGGTATAATCAGTGACCATAATTCATCTCTTCTCATGAGCAATTGACCAAGGAATTGGCTATTGATCAAGATTTGAGAGATTAAATTACAAGGAATTGTAATTTGATCACTTAAGATTGCCAAGGAGATCAATGAACGCATTGTTTGAGGAAAAGGTGAAAATGAATTCCCCATTTCTGATCTTATCCATTCTCTTTAATTTTTGCAATTTACTTTTATGAGCATCTTCCCCATTCCCATTTAAGATTCTGCAATTTACTTTCTGTCATTTATTTTCAGCTCTTTACTTTCAGCATTTACATTTTCTGCTATTTACTTTCCCGCCATTTAATTTCCTACAACTCTCAAACCAAATTCTGCTTTGCTCAACTAGAACATTCCTCTAATTAAAGTTTTTTGACCAATCAATCCCTATGGGATTCGACCTCACTCTATTGTGAGTTTTTACTTGACGACAATTCGGTATACTTGCCGAAAGAAAATTGTTGAGAGACAAGTTTCCGTGCATCAGAGAGTGCAAGGCCATAAACATGTCTCACATGGCCGAACCTGGAGAGGAGGAAGAGGCAGTGATCTCCACTAAGGAAGACCTCACTGAACGTCCACTGGCCTCCAAGGAATCTGAGGAACCATGGGAATCTGAGGCTCACACTGAGACCATAGAGATTCCATTGAATTTACTTCTGCCATTCATGAGCTCTGATGAGTATTCTTCCTCTGAAGAAGATGAAGATGTTACTGAAGAGCAAGTTGCTAAGTACCTTGGAGCAATCATAAAACTAAATGCCAAGTTATTTGGTAATGAGACTTGGGAGGATGAACCCCCCTTGCTCACCAAAGAACTGGATGACTTGACTAGGCAGAAATTACCTCTGAAGAGACAAGATCCTGGAAAGTTCTCAATACCTTGTACTATAGGCACCATGACCTTTGAAAAGGCTCTGTGTGACCTAGGGTCAAGCATAAACCTCATGCCTCTCTCTTTAATGGAGAAGCTAGGGATCATTAAGGTACAAGCTGCAAGAATCTCACTAGAGATGGTAGACAATTCAAGGAAACAGGCTTATGGACTTGTAGAGGATGTCTTGGTAAAGGTTGAAGGCCACTAAATCCCTGCTGATTTCATAATACTAGAGACTGGGAAGTGTATGGATGAATCCATCATCCTTGGCAGACCCTTCCTAGCCACAGCAAAAGCTGTAATTGATGTTGACAGAGGAGAATTAATCATTCAAGTGAATGAAGACTCCCTTGTGTTTAAAGCTCAAGGATATCCCTCTATAACCATGGAGAGGAAGCATGAAGAGCTTCTCTCAATACAAAGTCAGACAGAGCCCCCACAGTCAAACTCTAAGTTTGGTGTTGGGAGGCCACAACCAAACTTTAAGTTTGGTGTTGTACCCCCACATTCAAACCCTAAGTTTGGTGTTGGAAAGTTCTAACATTGCTATAAACATCTGTGAGGCTCCATGAGAGCCCATTGTCAAGCTATTGACATTAAAGAAGCGCTTGTTGGGAGGCAACCCAATCTTTAATTATCTATGTTAAATTTCTATTTTCTTTTGTTATTTTATGTTTTCTGTAGGTTGATGATCATGTGAAGTCACAAAAAAAACAATTGAAAAAGCAAACAGAAGGAAAAACAGTATTAAAAACAGAACACCCTGGAGGAGAAACTTACTGGCATTTAAACGCCAGTAAGGGTAGCAGAATGGGTGTTAAACGCCCAGTCTGGCACCATTCTAGGCGTTTAACGCCAGAAATGGGCACCAGACTGGCGTTTAACGCCAGGAATGGGCAAGAAGCTGGTGTTAAACGCCAGAAATGGGCAGCAGCCTGGCGTTTAATGCCAGGATTGGCAGAAAGGGGCATTTTTGCACGCCACTTGGTGCAGGGATGAGATATCCTTGACACCTCAAGATCTGTGGACCCTACAGGATCCCCACCTACCCCACCTCTCTCTCTCTTCTTCATCCATTCACCAATCACCTCAATACCTCTTCCCCAAAAATCCCTCACCTATCAAATCCCACCATTCTCTTCACTACTCACATCCATCCTTCATAAAACCCCACCTACCTCACCATTCAAATTCAAACCACTTTCCCACCCAAACCCACTCATAATGGCCGAACCATACCCCCCTCTCCACTCCTATATAAACCCATCTTCACTCCTTCATTTTCACACAACATACACACTACTTCTCCCCCTTGGCCGAAACATTAAGCCCCTCCATTTCCTCTATTTCTTCTTCTTCTACTCTCTTCTTTCTTCTTTTGCTCGAGAAGGAGCAAACCTTCTAAGTTTAGTGTGGTAAAAGCGTTGTTTTTTATTTTTCCATAACCATTTATGGCACCTAAGGCTGGAGAAACCTCTAGAAAGAGGAAAGGGAAGGCAAAAGCTTCCACCTCCGAGTCATGGGAGATTGAGAGATTCATCTCAAGGATGCATCAAGACCACTTCTATGAAGTTGTGGCCAAGAAGAAGGTGATCCCCGAGGTCCCTTTTAAGCTCAAAAAGAATGATTATCCGGATATCTGACATGAGATTCGAAGAAAAAGTTGGGAAGTTCTCACCAACCCCATTCAACAAGTCGAAATATTAATGGTTCAAGAGTTCTATGCCAATGCATGGATCACCAAGAACCATGATCAAAGTGTGAACCCGGACCCAAAGAATTGGCTTACAATGGTTCGGGAGAAATGCTTAGATTTTAGTCCGGAGAATGTAAGGTTGGCATTCAACTTGCCCATGATGCAAGAAGATGCACACCCCTACACTAGAAGGGTCAACTTTGATCAAAGGTTAGACCAAGTCCTCATAGACATTTGTGAAGAGGGCGCTCAATGGAAAAGAGATTCGAGAGGGAAGCCGGTTCAACTAAGAAGGCATGACCTCAAGCCCGTGGCTAGGAGATGGTTGGAGTTTATCCAAGGCTCAATCATTCCCACTAGCAACCGGTCTGAAGTTACTATAGACCGAGCCATCATGATTCATAGCATCATGACTAGAAAGGAAGTATAAGTTCATGAGGTTATCTCCCAAGAACTCTACAAGGTGACGGACAAGCCCTCTACTTTGGCAAGGTTAGCCTTCCCTCACCTCATTTGTCACCTCTGCAATTCAGCTGGAATTGACATAGAGGAAGACATCCTCATTGATGAGGATAAGCCCATCACTAAGAAAAGGATGGAGCAAATAAGAGAACCTCATCATGGACATGAGGAAATTCCTCATCATGAAATCCCTGAGATTCCTCAAGGGATGCATTTTCCTCCACAAAACTATTGGGAGCAAATCAACACCTCCCTAGGAGAATTAAGTTCCAACATCATGAAATCCCTGAGATTCCTCAAGGGATGCATTTTCCTCCACAAAACTATTGGGAGCAAATCAACACCTCCCTAGGAGAATTAAGTTCCAACATGGGACAACTAAGGGTGGAGCACCAAGAGCATTCCATCTTCCTCCATGAAATTAGAGAAGACCAAAGAGTCATGAGAGAGGAGCAACAAAGGCAAGGAAGAGACATTGAGGAGCTTAAGCACTCCATTAGATCTTCAAGAGGAAGAACAAGCCGCCATCACTAAGGTGGACCCGTTCTTTAATCTCCTTGTTCTTTATTTTCTATTTTTCGAATTTTTATGCTTTATGTGTATTTATGCTTGTGTCTTTATTACATGATCACTAGTGTCTAAGTGTCTATGCCTTAAAGCTATGAAAATGAATCCATCACCTTTCTTAAATGGAAAATGTTTTTAATTGAAAAAGAAAAAGAAGTACATGAATTTCGAATTTTAAAACAATTTAATTATTTTGATGTGGTGGCAATACTATTGTTTTTCTGAATGAATACTTGAACAGTGCATATTTTTGAATTTGTTGTTTAAAGAATGTTAAAATTGTTGGCTCCTGAAAGAATAATGGAAAAAGGAGAAATGTTATTTGATAATCTGAAAAATCATAAAATTGATTCTTGAAGCAAGAAAAAGCAGTAAAAAGCTTGCAAAAATATATATATGCGAAAAAAAAGAGAGAAAAAGAAAAAGAAAAAAGCAAGCAAAAAAAGCCAATAGCCCTTTAAACCAAAAGGCAAGGGTAAAATAAAAAGGATCCAAGGCTTTGAGCATCAGTGGATAGGAGGGCCCACAGGAATAAAATCCTGGCCTAAGCGGCTAAACCAAGCTATCCCTAACCATGTGCTTGTGGCGTGAAGGTGTCAAGTGAAAACTTGAGACTAAGCGGTTAAAGTCGTGGTCCAAAGTAAAAAAAGAGTGTGCTTAAGAGCTTTGGACACTTCTAATTGGGGACTCTAGAAAAGCTGAGTCACAATCTGAAAAGGTTCACCCAGTTATGTGTCTGTGGCATTTATGTATCCGGTGGGAATACTGGAAAACAAAATGCTTAGGGTCATGGCCAAGACTCATAAAGTAGCTGTGTTCAAGAATCAACATACTTAACTAGGAGAATCAATAACACTATCTGGATTTTGAGTTCCTATAGAAGCCAATCATTCTGAACTTCAAAGGATAAAGTGAGATGCCAAAACTATTCAGAAGCAAAAAGCTAATTGCCCCACTCATCTAATTAAGACTGATCTTCATAGATATTTTTGGAATTCATTGTATATTCTCTTCTTTTTATCCTATTTGATTTTTAGTTGCTTGGGGACAAGCAACAATTTAAGTTTGGTGTTGTGATGAGCGGATAATTTATACGCTTTTTGGCATTATTTTTAGTATGTTTTTAATATATTTTAGTTCGTTTTTATTATATTTCTATTATTTTTTATTTAAAATTCACTTTTCTGGACTTTACTATGAGTTTGTGTATTTTTCTGTGATTTCAGGTATTTTCTGGCTGAAATTGAGGGACCTGAGCAAAAATCTGATTCAGAGGCTGAAAAAGGACTGCAGATGCTGTTGGATTCTGACCTTCCTGCACTCGAAGTGGATTTTCTGGAGCTACAGAAACTCAATTGGAGCGCTCTTAATTACGTTGGAAATTAGACATCCTGGGCTTTTTAGAAATATATAATAGTCTATACTTTGCCCAAGATTTAATGGCCCAAACCGGCATTCCAAGTCAGCATAGAAATTCTGGCGTCAAAATGCCAGAACTGGCATAAAAGCTAGAGTTAAACGCCCAAACTGCCATAAAAGCTGGCATTTAACTCCAAGAAAAGTCTCTACACATGGAAGCTTCAATGCTCAGTCCAAGCACACACCAAGTGGCCCCGGAAGAAGATTTCTGCATTAATTACTTATTTCTGTAAACCCTAGGCTACAACTTTTCTATAAATAAGACCTTTTACTATTGTATTTTCATCTTGGTTCTTCAAGTTCCCTCTCTGGGGCCGAAGCCAATGACCACCATTATCACTTTTGTATTTTCAACGGTGGAGTTTCTACACACCATAGATTAAGGTGTGGAGCTCTGCTGTTCTTCATGAATTAATGCAAAGTACTACTGTTTTTCTATTCAATTCATGCCTACTTCTTCTCTAAGATATTCATTCGCACACAAGAACATGATGAATGTGATGATTATGTGACACTCATCACCATTCTCACCTATGAATGCGTGCCTGACAACCACTTCCATTCTACATGCAAACAAGCTTGAATGTGTATCTCTTGGGTTTCTAATCTAAGATTAGAACCTTCGTGGTATAGGCTAGAATTATTGGCAGCCATTCCTGAGATCCGGGACGTCTAAACCTTGTCTGTGGTATTCTGAGTAGGATCTGGGAAGGGATGACTATAACGAGCTTCAAACTCGCGAGTGTTGGGCATGTGACAGACGCAAAAGGATCAATGGATCCTATTCCAACATGATCGAGAACCGACAGATGATTAGCCGTGCAGTGACAGCGTGCGTAGAACATTTTCACTGAGAGGACGGGAAGTAGCCATTGACAACGGTGATGCCCAACATAAAGCTTGCCATGGAAAGGAATATTAATGATTGGAAGAAGGCAATAGGAAAGCAGAGGTTTAGGAGGAACAAAGCATCTTCATATGCTTATCTGAAATTCCTACCAATGAATTACATAAGTATCTCTATCTCTATCTTTATTTTATGTTTTATTCATCTTTTAATTATCAATCTTCCATAACCATTTGAATATGCCTGACTGAGATTTACAAGATAACCATAGCTTGCTTCAAGCCGACAGTCTCCGTGGGATCAACCCTTACTCACGTAAGGTATTACTTGGACGACCCAGTGCACTTGCTGGTTAGTTGTGCGGAATTGTGACAAAGTGTGATTCACATTTGAGAGCTCCAAGTCTTTGGCGCCATTGTTGATGATCACAATTTTGTGTACCAGTGATCAAGCATCTGATCAGTGAATGGCAAGGGGTAATGATCCTTGCGAGTGGCTTGGTTAAGACGCCTATAGTCAATGCAAACTCTCCATGAATTCTGCACTCTAGTTGTTAGAAGCTCTCCATGCTCATTTCTTACTGTTGTGATTCCAGACTTCTTGGGCACCACTTGTACTGGACTGACCCATTCGCTATCTGAGATGGGGTAAATGGTATCTGCTTCAAGTAGCCTGGTCACTTCTTTCTTGACAACTTCTAAGATGGTGGGATTCAGTCTTCTCTGAGGTTGATGGACAGGCTTTTCTCCCTCTTCTAGGAATATTCTGTGCTCACAAACTTGAGGGTTGATGCCTACTATATCCGCCAGGCTCCATCCAATTGCTTTCGTGTGTTTCCTCAGCACACTGAGTAGCTGTTCTTCTTGTTGGGAAGTGAGTTCCCTTGCAATGATAACTGGAAACTTCTGCTTGTCCTCAAGGTAAGCATACTTGAGGTGTGGAGGGAGAGGCTTTAATTCCAATTTCTGCTCATGGTCAAGCTCTGGATTATCTGGGGCTGGTGATAATGGCAAAGTGCCCTCATTGTCTTCTGAAAGTGTCCCCACACTTGGACCTTGTCCTGTGTATTTCTCTTCTAATTCCTCCTAGTGAACTTCAGCTACGGTTTCATCTATGATGTCACACTGGGAGATAGAAAGATCATCTAGAGGGTGCTCTATAGCTCCATGTAAACTGAATTTCACTATTGTGCCATCTATTTCAAAAGAATAAGTTCTGAAAAATGCGTCCAGCTTGAACTTTGAAGTCTTCAGGAATGGTCTTCCAAGCAGGATTGATGATGGCCTTCCTGAGTCATTAGGGGGCATTTCCAGGATATAAAAGTCAATGGGGAATGTGAGCCCATTAATGCTCACTAATACATCTTCAGCAATTCCAACCACTGTAATAATGCTTTTATCTGCTAACACAAAACGAGCTGCCGACCTTTTTAAGGGAGGGAGCCTCAAAGTATCATATATAGACAAAGGCATTATACTAACACATGCTTCTAAATCACACATGCAGTCAGAAAATATCACACCTCCAATAATACAGTTAACCATACATGGACCTGGATCACTACACTTTTCAGGTATACCTCCCATTAAAGCAGATATAGAACTTCCTAAAGGAATAGTTTCTAATTCATTAATTTTGTCTTTATGTATGCACAAGTCTTTTAGAAACTTTGCGTATTTAGGTACCTGCTGAATAACATCAAAAAGGGGAACAGTTACCTCAACCTTTTTGAATATTTCTACCATTTTGGGATCAAGTTCCATCCGCTTTCTAGGCTTCCTTGCAATTTGTGGAAATGGAATAGGAAGGAAGTTTTCTGTAGTGTCTGCATCTTTTGGTGCTTCCTTCTGTGGTTGAGCTTCTTCTTCTTCAACCATGTCTTGTATCTCCTCTTCCTCTTCAGTATCCTCTACTTCCACCACCTCTTCAGCTGAGGCGTGTTCTGATGGGATTGGCTCCTCCTGATTCCTCTCTTGCAGTGTGGTTCCAGACCTTAAGGTGATGGCATTAATGCCACCCTTTGGATTGGGTAAGGGTTGAGAAGGAATCCCACTAGAGCTTGCAGGTTGAGTATTTGAAGTATTGGGTGATGCCAGCTGAGAGATGAGAGCTTGTATAGCGGATGCTAGGCCGTTAAGTGAACTTGCCATGTTCCTTTGTCCTTGTGCAATGGATTGAAGCGTCTCTTCACTCGGAGAGGAATTAGATTGAGTGATCTGCGGAACTTGTTGTTGGTTGTGCTGTGGTCCTTGGGATTGCCTCAGGTGAGGTACTCTGTAAGGCTGGTTCTGGTTCTGCTGCCTGTTGTTGTTATTATTCCACTTCTGATATCCTTGATTGTCTCTGCCTCTTCTGTTATTGTTGTCCCTCCAGCTCTAGTTAGAATTATCTCTCCAACCTTGGTTGGAGCTGCCACCTTGATTGTATCCTTGGTTGGGGCGGTCATAGAAGTTATGAGTGGTTGCCACAGTGTTGTCTTCCTACTGGAGCTGTGGAAATTCATCAGTATAATGGCTATAGTCAGCACAGATCCCGCACACTCTCTGTGGGACTTGCTGTTGGCTTTGCTGCGCTTGTTGTTGATTCAACTGCATCTGCTTTAGTAAGTTGGTCATTTCACATATACTCTGAGTCAGAGCGGTAGTCTCCTTGCTAGAAGATACCTCTGCAACAGCTTTTGACCGGCCTTATTTCTGTCTGTGATTCCTAGTAGATTCAGCCAAGTCGCTGATCAATTGTCATGCCTCATCAGTGGTCTTGTACTTTTTCATAGACCCATTGCTAGCACTTTCCAATGTGGTCTTATCTTGGGGCCTCATGCCCTATGTGACGTAGCCGAGCAACACTATCTTGTCAATCATATGGTGGGGGCATGCTTCCAGAAGGTTATTGAAGCGCTCCCAGTATTTGTAGAGAGTCTCGGATTCGTCTTGAACAATTATGGAAATGTCTTTCCTCAGTTTATCAGTAACTTCAGCTGGAAAGAATTTTTCCAAAAATTCTCTTCTAAGCGTATCCCAGTCAGAAACAATTGCTGCGGGTTGAGTGTAGTACCACTCTCTCACCTTTCCCTCAAGAGAGAATGGGAAGGCTTTTAATAGAATAGAAGTTTCATCTGCACCATCACGCCTGACAGTAGAACAGGCTACTTGGAAGTCCCTAAGGTGCTTGATAGGCTCTTGAGCTGGTAAGCCATGAAACTTAGGCATCAAGTTGAGCAATGCAGTCTTTATTTCAAAATCTGTAGCCACTGCTGGGTGATGCGCTTGAAACGGTTGCATTGTAAAATCAGGGGCTTCAGCCTCCTGAATAGTAACTCTCATTGTGGCTTATGCTTGTACTCATCCTTGAATCTCCAAGGATCATTGTTCTTCAAATGGTTGACAGAAATTCCAACCAAATTCATCATGCTTGGGCAAAGTTCTACCCAGGATATGAGCTCCCATAGTTGGTCTACATGCTTCGCTCCAGGATCCCATATCTTGTTCTCACACCCATCTTCTAGTTGATTGTCAAGATTCTTCCATCCGGGTGGTTGATACATAGAATTCTCTTGAGTACACCAAGTCTTCTTCCTAGACCCATGTAAAGTAGCATTCATCCAATCATAGTCCCTATACTTTGAGGTTTTGACCTTGATCAGTCTAATTCCCCAAACCTCCAACCACTACACAACTCCCTTTTACTCTTAATTCCACAAAGAGCTCTAAGCTGACCATCTTTTTCAATTAAACCATATTCAAGTGAGAAAGTAAAGCTTAGGGATAAGAATTTTACCCACTTGAATGTTGTGTTGGATGGTGACTTGGGGAGGGAGACCTCCCCACACTTAGATAATGCGAGGTCTACTTCTTTAGGCTCTTCTTTAGCTGTTTCCACCTCTTCGCAAGCTTCTTCAATTTCAACCCTTTTCCCTTTATCACTTGGCTTGGTGCTGCCTTCAAGAGCTTCAATTTCTCGCCCAACGAGAGGTGATTCAATTTTGGATAGGAATTCATTGATGAATGAATTCATCTCTTGATCAACCTCTTCATATTCTTTAATTTCGATATACACCAATTCAACTTTTTCCTCTTGGTGGCTCTCTTTCAATTCACTCTCTTCTTCATTGCTCACCAAAGGTATGGGAGGTTGTGCACATTCTTCTACAATTTCAACATCATGTCCAACAGGAGAGGATTCCATTGTAGATAGGAATTCATCCATGATTGAATCCATCTCTTGATAAGCCTCTTCCAAGTCTCCAACTATGATATCCCTTGGAGGTTGCGCACCCTCATCAACATCAATATCAAGCTTCTTGGAAGAATGCTCCATGATGCTACGTTCCCTTGGACTTTCAACATCTCCTAAATCTTCAACCATTTCTTCCTTTTCTTTCAATAGCCATAGGCTCCTCCAATTGTTCTAACACAAAGTGGCATCCCTCATCACCCACCGGAGTTTCCAATCTTTCCTTCATGCTATGTTCTTCAATTGATTCTTCACATGTGGTTATGGAATCACCTTGAGTATTCAAGCATTGGCAAGCTAAAGTATGCACTACCTTGGTCAAATTAGTCACAAACTCTAGGGTGTTCCTTTGCATATCCGCTTGTCCTTGAAGTAGCAAGGTGAGAGAATCATCTATTGGGGCTTGGGTGGATAAAAGGGTTCATCATTTTGGAGAGAGGTTTCATAGTAGAAAGGTGGTTCTTCTTGACAAGGGTATGGAGATGGTGTGCATTGAGGTTGTTCTTGGTGGTAATCTTGATAGGGTTGTGGTGGCTCTAAAGGTTCTTGCTCATAATGGTCATAAGGATATGGTATGGGTGATTGGTCATGTGATGGGTATAGATCATAGGAAGGTGTTTGGTAATGAGAGGCTTGTGAGAATGGTTGAGGTTCATGTTGAGGATAAGAGTCATAGGCATATGACGGTGGTAATTGATTATCATAAAAGGATTCACCATAGCCGTTGAACTGACATGCATTAGGATGGTGATTATACCTATGAGTATCCGGAGGTTGTTGCCAATAGAAGTGGTCAATTTCTTGAGGCTCCTCCCATCTTTGTTGGTTCTATCCATAATGAGTATCATCATTGAAGTTCATATTTCCTACAACACAATTAGAACCAAACTCATAGCCAAAGTGAGAATTCCTGGTGACAAGAGAAAATGAAAACAAAATCAAATAAGAAGCAAGAAAATTGAATCCTAAAACTAGCAGGAACTAACAAGGAAGCAAAAATGTAAATCTATTTACAATATTCACATATATACAATAACCAATAACACAACACCATTGCAACTCCCCGGCAACGGCGCCATTTTGATGAGAAGACTTTTGTGTGGTCTAGAATTCACAATTGAAATCTCGTTGTAAGTATAGTTTCTAAACCAACAATAGTCCTTTCATACAAAAGATTGTTTGTCACAAGTAACAAACCCCTAAATTTATAAACCAAAGTATTGAACCTCGGGTCGTTCTCCCTAGGAATTACAATGAAGTGTCTTGCTATTGGTTATGAGTTATGTTTGGGGTTTTTGATAAGAAACATGAAAAGTAAATGGCAATGAAAATAAACTAACAACTAGAAAGCTCTTGGCTAGGTTGTGAGAATTAGAAGTCCTATCCTAGTTATCCTCGTCAATTGTGACCACAATTATCCATTTCTACCACTTAGTTAACCTCTAACTATGAAGGAAAGTCAAGCGGATGAATCAACTTAATTCCACAAGTTCTAGCCAACTCCCAAGGGAAAGACTAGCTTTAGTGGTATCCAAATCAATTAGCAACTTCTAATTATCAATTAACAAGGGAATTAGCTAACTCAAGCGTTACTAATTACTCTACCATATCCAAGAGGAACAAAATTTACACTAAAATCCAACCAAGCATTTTATCAAACAATTGGAAGACATAAAAGTAAAGCAAAGTAAATTGATAACAACAATGAAATCTAACAACTACTTATTGCAAGGAATTAATAACAACAATCAAAGAAAACAAGATCTACATGAATTACCTCAAATTGCATTAAAAGAAAATAAAATGAACAAGAGTAGATCTACAAACAAAATGGAAGAAAGAAATAACAGCAATAGAAGAATGATGAATGTAACAACATAGAATTGAAAGGTAGAAGAAGAGGAAAGCATGAATTGAAACCTAGATCTAAATTATTGAACTAGACCTAATCTTAATTCTAATCCTAGAGAGAAGTGAGAGCTTCTCTCTCTAAAACTAAAGAACTAAACTAGCCTAATGTGTGTTGTGTTAGATCATCCCCCTCCCCCTTTATTCCTTGGTCTTTTTAGTCTCTTTTCCGCCAAAAGCCCAGCTCCAAATGGGGCTGAAAACCCTCCAAAATCGCCAGCACATTTTCCTCTTTAAAAATCATGTGTGGTAATCGGCGCGTGCGCGCACAGGGCGCGCGCGCCCCTGAAGAATTTTGCGATCTGCGCGTGAGCGCATAGTGCGCGTGCGCGCCCATGGGTTTTCCAAACTTTTGGCTTTTCATAATTTCTCCATTTTGTATGCTTTCCTTTCACTCCTTTGATCTCTTCCTAGCCCTTTTCAACCTGAAATCACTAGCAAACACATCAAAGCATCTAGTGGAATCAAAGGCAAATCAAAATTATCAAATTAAAGGTCTAAAAAGCATATTTTCACATCTAAGCACAAGTGTGGAGACAATCACAAAACCATGCTATTTCATTGGATAAATGTGAGGAAAGGTTATCAAAATGCTCTAAATGCAACACAAGATAAACCCTACAAAGGGGGTTTATCACGTACGCGTCACCTACGCATGCGCGTTATTTCTCTCTACAGACCTTGTCACGCGTACGGATTCTCCTACACGTACGCATCCCTTGTAGCGCTCTTGCTAACAACGCTCACCCACGCGTACGCGTCACCCACGCGTACCCATGGCCTTCAAAAGTGCCACTTCCATGCTGCTACTTAGCCCACGTGTTCGTATGGATCTTCACAAATATCACTTCCACGCGCACACATCTCCCACGTATACGCGTGGATGGTGATTCTTTAATTCCCATTTTAAAAGTGTCGCAGGCACTGTCGGGTGGAGAGCGTAGCGCTCGTGGCTGAAGAACGCTCCACATATCCACGTGTACGTGTCACCCACGCGTACGCGTCACCCACGCGTACGCGTCACCCACGCGTACGCGTCACCCACGCGTACGCGTCACCCACGCGTACGCGTCACCCACGCGTACGCGTCACCCACGCGTACGCGTCACCCACGCGTACGCGTCACCCACGCGTACGCGTCACCCACGCGTACACGTGGTCTTCCAAAATCACCACTTCGACACGTACGTGTCACCCATGCGTACGCGTCGGTAGCAAAACTTCCTTGGTGAAGAATGCAGCGCTCTTTGAAAGAGAACGTAGCGCCAAGGGTTATGTTGCAGGGGAGCGTAGTGTTCTTCATCTTGAGTGAGCGTAGTGCTAAGGTATTGTGCTCTTCTCTCCTGTCAAAGCAAAATAATAATACATCAAAGCTCTGCCTTTCCCTTGCCTCTTTTCCACCAAATATCAATCAAACAATTGTATTAAAGTTTTGCTATAATCATAAGGTTTTTTGCACCATTCATATCATCAAGTAAAATTTGCATAAAATCTTATGAAGAAGCACATAAACAACCATGTTTAATTGAATCAGGGGATGCATGGAATTCTAATCCAATTAATTACTTATTGCCTAAGAAATGCATGAAAACTAAGTAATATTAAATGAAAAAGGCTTGTGAAACTAGCCTAAGATGACTTGTCATCAAGCTCATAAGTCAGTTTTCGACCTGTGCCCGACATTACATCCTTATGCATGTTGTCTCTCATTGCCATCGCTTCAAGGTATAGTGCCCGATACACTCTTGGGTTATACCGCCCGCACGCTCTTAGGGTATAGCACCCGTACTGCTCTTCGGCAAATCGCCAAATAAATCGATGACAAGAAGAGTCATTGGTGTAGCACTTCCAACCACAATTATCTTATCACATAATCAAATAACTTTTAAGATATAATCATTCTTTATCCAAAATTCTACAATTTCTTTAAAATAATAAATTGAAATGGAGCAGATCATGAGCTTTAACTTTAGAATCACTTTAATATACCCACTGGACTAAAATATAAAAATATGCTTAAATTTTGAAAAAATGGCATATTCTGTAGGTTACTTTAATTAAATTTACGTACTTTAAAAAATTACTCTAAATAACTTTGAACTTCTATAAAAAGTCCCAGTCTTCACTGGTTACTTTATACATTATTCAAAATATTATACAATTTTCAAATACTCAAAACTTCATTAAAATAAGTAAATTAGACATGGTTCTTTCGTTTTCGATCATGGTGGGAAGGGTGGGGGTAAATGTAATTAAATATGGTTAATGGGAAAGAGAGATTGATGGGATTGATAGAGGTTAATTGGGTGATAGAAAGGTTGATAGATGTATGAGAAAATGGGGGATGAATGTGGATGGTATAATGGGAAAGGGGGAGAGAGGTTCTTGAGTTGAATGGTCAAAGAGAGGAGGGAGTAGGAGTAACCGTTGGTAATGGTGAAGGCCCCCCTTCAAAATTCAAAACCGGCGTTCTTGGCGCTAAACGCTAGCCTCGACGTTTAGCACTAGAAATGGCACTTCTCTTTTTTTTTTTTTTGAAAGACGAGTGGTGGCGTTAAACGATCAGCTGGGGTTTAGCGCCCTTGGAGGGTTGATGCTTCATGAAATTATACCCTTGTGGGTTTTAAATGCCCACTTGACATTTAATGCCAGCTGCTGCTTGTCCATCCTAGGCGTTAAACACCCTCCTAGCGTTTAACGCCAGCACGCTTGCTACCTTGCCTGGCGTTAAATGCCCACCTGGCGTTTAGCGCCAGAACACTTCGAGTTGAACGCTCTCGAGGGTGTTCTGTTCTTCCTTCTGAGTCCTCCTGTCCCTGTTCTAAGCACTTTTCATTATCACAATTAACATTAAACTAAGAAAAACTATAAATAAAATGAAAAAGAAATGAAAATCAACTGAAAGAAAAACCAAAGGATACTCAGGGTTGGGTTACCTCCCAACAAGTGCTTCTTTACCGTCACTAGCTTGACGGTTAGTTCTGCTAAGTCAGCAGATGAGTGGATCTCTGGCAATCAATCTCGCCTCCAAGGTAGTGCTTTACCCTCTGGCTATTGACTGTGAATCTTTTATCTGGGTTTTCTTGTTGAAGTTCCATGTGACCATAAGATGACACTCCGGTGACCACAAAAGATCCTGACCACCGGGACTTGAGCTTCTCTGGAAAGAGCTTGAGCCAGGAGTTGAATAGGAGAACCCTTTGGCCTGGCTCAAATACTCTTGTGGCTAACTTTTTATTATGCCACTTTTTGGCTTTTTCCTTGTAGAGCTTGGTATTCTCATAAGCAAAGTTTATGAACTCATCAAGCTCATTCAACTATTGCAGCCTCTTCTCTCTCGCAACTTTGGTATCAAAGTTCAGGAATTTTTTTGCCAAATATGCTCTGTGTTCCAACTCTACTGGCAAGTGACAGGCCTTAGCATAAACAGTGATACGGAAACATTCTAATAGGGGTCTGGAAAGCAGTCCGGTATGCCCAGAGAGCATCATCAAGTCTCCTTGCCCAGTCCTTCCATGAAGTACTTGCAGTCTTCTCCATGATCCTCTTGAGTTTCCTATTGGAGACTTCAGCCTGTCCACTTGTTTGAGGGTGATACGAGATTCCCACTTTATGACGGACTCCATATCTCTGTAGTATTGAATCCAACTGTTTATTGCAGAAGTGGCTCCCTCGATCACTAATTAGTGTCCTAGGGCCACCAAACTGGCTGAAAATATATCTTTGCAAGAAGCTCAGCACAACTCTGGCATCATTGGTGGGTAACGCTATTGCTTTTACCCACTTAGACACATAATCTACTGCCACCAAGATGTAAGTGTTTGAGTATGATAGAGGAAACGGTCCCATGAAGTCAATACCCCATACGTCAAACAATTCAATCGCTAGAATCCCTTGTTGTGCCATCTCATGATTATAGAGAAGGTTTCCAGCTTTCTGACACTTGTCACAGTTTCTGACAAATTCTCGTTAATCTCGAAAGAGAGTCGGCCAGTAAAATCCGCTCTGAAGGACCTTGGTGGCTGTCTTTTCGTCACCAAAGTGGCCCGGATACTCAGAATCGTGACAATGCCAAAGGATATGCTGTGATTCCTCCTCTGAGATGCATCACCGAATCATGCCATCTAAGCATCTCTTAAACAGATAAGGTTCATCCCACAAGTAGTACTTAGCATCACTCAAAAGCTTTCTAACTTGCTATTTAGTGTACTCCTTGGGGATAAACCTCATGGCCTTGTAGTTCGCAATGTCTGCAAACTACGGAGCTTATCAAATCATGAAGAGTTGCTCATTCAGGAAGGTCTCAATCATAACAATGAGGGGTGGCATTCCTTCTTCAGGTTCGATCCTAAACAAATGATTATCTACTTGATTTTCTGACCCTTTCCGGTCTCTAATCTCAATGTCAAACTCCTGAAGAAGCAGTGCCCACCTAATCAATCTTGGTTTAGAATCCTTCTTGGTTAGAAGGAACTTAAAAGCAGCGTGGTTAGTATAAACAATAACCTTTGAACCAATTAAATAGGATCTAAACTTATCGAATGCATAAACTACAGCCAATAATTCTTTCTCTGTAGTGGTGTAATTCTTTTGCGCGTCATTTAACACTAGACTGGCATAGTAAATCATGTGGATAAGCTTGTCTTGCCTCTGCCCCCAAGATAGCCCCTATAGCATAGTCACTGGCATCACACATGAACTCAAATGGTAAATCCCAGTTAAGATGGGCTATGATGGATGCAGAAACAAGCTTCGCTTTTAGAGTTTCAAAGGCATGAAAATAGTCATTATCAAAAACAAAAGGAATGTCCGCAACCAAGAGATTGCTCAATGATTTAGCGATTTTAGAATAATCCTTTATGAAGCTCGTGTAAAAGCCTACATGTCCTAAGAAACTCCTGATTGCCTTAACATTAATAGGAGGTGGTAATTTTTCAATTACCTCCTCCTTAGCCTTGTCAACCTCTATTCCTTTGCTTGAAATCCGGTGACCAAGAACAATACCTTCAGTTACCATAAAGTGGCATTTTTTTTCAATTTAAAATGAGGTTTGTTTCTTGAAACCATTTCAAGACTAAGGATAGATGTGTAAGGCAAAAATTAAAAGAATCACCAAAAATAAAGAAGTCATCCATAAATACCTCAATGAATTTTTTACCATTCTAAGAAAATAGAGACCATACACCTCTGAAAAGTCACTGGGGCATTACAGATTCCAAACGGCATCCTCCGATAAGCAAATACTCTAAAAGGACAAGTGAATACCGTCTTCTCCTGATCTTGAGGGTCTACAGCAATCTGATTATAGCCAGAGTATCCATCTAGAAAATAGTAAAAAGCATGGCTGGCTAACCTCTCAAACATCTAATCAATGAAAGGTAGGGGAAAGTGATCATTGCGTGTAGAATTGTTGAGCTTCCTGTAGTCAATACACATGCGCGATCCTGTGATGGTTCTTGTTGGAATGAGCTCATTCTTTTCATTCTGGATCATTGTCATCCCTCCCTTTTTAGGAACCACTTGTACAGGACTTACCCATAGACTTTCAGAAATAGGGTAGATGATCCCGGCTTTCCAAAGCTTAATTACTTCTTTCTGGACCACTTCTTCATGGTTGGATTTAGTCTCCTCTGTGGTTGCACAACTGGTTTAGCATCAACTTCTAGTAAGATCTTGTGCATACACTTGGTCGGACTAATCCCCTTTAAATCCCTAATGGTCCATCCAATAGCAATTTTATGACTCCGGAGTACTTGAATCAATGCATCTTCTTCCTCATGTTTCAGAGAGGAGCAAATGATTACTGGATAAATGTCTTTATCTCCCAGGAAGGCATACTTCAAAGATGGCGGCAGAGGCTTCAACTGAAGTTTCAGGGCTCCTTCTCCTGTGCTAGGCGTGTGAAACTTCTCCTTCAGAGGTGGTGAATCATCAAGTTCAAGCAATGCATCCTCAGAAGGGGACTTCAGAATGTCATCAAGTCTCTCATCTTCAAACACTTCTTTAATCAAAGGTTCAATCATATCAACTCTCATGCACTCTTTGAAGTCATTAGGGTGTTGTAAGGCTTCTAGCACATTGAGGACAATTTCCTCTTCATTGACTCTCAGAACCATTTCGCCTTTTTCCACATTAATCAGAGCTCTTGCTGTGGCTAAAAAGGGGTCTTGATGAATCCACATTTGATGATAAATTTTGGATTGATTTGAGTGGATTTCATCATAGAAACCTATATTTATTCACCTAAATTGCATGCTTTTGTGTTTCATCCCTAAATTATGTCCAATTGTGAAAACATGCTATTTTGTACTTAATTTAATCAATTTTATTACATTTTCATTCCATTCGATGCCGTGATGCTTTTGATGAATGATTTCAGGTTCAATAGGTTGGAATGACTTGTTAAGAGTGGAAAAAAGCATGCAATTGCGAGAAAATATGAAGAAAACAAAGGAGAAGCACACAGCCATGTGTGTGTACGCACAGGATGAAAATCAGCAAGTGTGCGTACGCACACATCTGTGCGTACGCAGAGGTGCCAGCGCGTGACTTCATTAAAAAGTCACGTGGCTCGCGATTTTGAGTGTTTCCTGGCCCATTTCTGAAGTGCTAAAGCATATAAGGGAGAGGCTAGCAACACACATTCATACCATACTTCATACAACACACTAAGATAATTTTTAGGGTAGTTTTTAGGTAGTTTAGGTTAGGTTTCTCTCAATTTTCCTTAGGGTTTAGTTAGGTTTATGCTACAAGTTTTCATCTTTCAATTTTGATCTTGAATTCTAGCAATTTCCATTGTAAATATATTTTAATTTTCTCTTTTATTGCACTACTTATTCTACATTTTCTTACACTTTAATTTCTTTTATCAATATATATATATATATAGTTTTGCAATTTTGAGTTTGAGTTAATGAAATTGATGTTTGATGGTTTTTATATATTTGTTGAGTTGCCATTGTTGATTTTGTTCTTTGGTTGTTAATAGTTTCAAGTAGTTTTCCAATTTTGCCATGTTTTATGATTATGCCCGCTATGTGTTTGATGAAATGCCAATTTTCATTATGGGGTAGATTTTCACCCATTGGCTTGGGGAAATGAATTTATGGAATACTAGAGTCATAATGTCCAACGTTTAGTGATAATTCTTGGGTTGTTATTTGTTATTGTTTCCACTAACGCTAGCTTTTTACTAAGGTAATTAGTAAGTTAGCTAGGATTTGTGGATTAATAAAAATTATGCTCACTTGACTTACTCTTCTATATTAAGGGTTGACTAGATGAGATTAATCCATCATAATTATTATAGTAGTGGTTATAGCAAGGAAGGGATTCCATAACTCATCCCAAGTCAAGGGTTCATTTATGTTTTTAACTACAATTCCATTAATTTTGAGCTTTACTTGTTCATATTACATAGATAGTTCTTTTATTTCTTTATTTGTCTATTAATTACAATTTTAGATCGTTCTTTTATTTCTTAATTGCTTGCTTCACTATTAAAAAACCCCTTGATCTTTCACAACCAAAATTGTTCGCTTATTGTCACTAGTTTCTAGGGAGGACCCGAGGTTTGATTACTGGTGCGCGTGTACGCAAAACCCACACTATTTCGTACAACAGCAGCAGTACTAGCAAGTGCATTGGGTCGTCCAAGTAATACCTGAGCGAGTCAAGGTCGATCCCACGAGGATTGTGGCTTGAAGCAAGCTATGGTTGTCTTGTAGGTCTTAGTTAGGGGGAATAAGAAGTTGTTGGATTAAGAAGTTAGCTATTAGGAATTATATGTTGGGAATAGAGTTGAGAGTTGGAGTTGCTTTATCTTTCTGAAGTAACTCTGGTACTACTTTCTTCTTTGCTTGTGAATGATCTTCTTCTATCGCAGGCTATAAGTAATCAAATCTACCACAGGTTGAACACGGCCGTGGCCATTGGAAGTGCTTACTCAATCTGACGAAGGGTGAAGCGCATAGCAATCCATTCTCTTGGCGATCCTACTCAAAATGCCACAGACAAGGTTGAATCTTCCAGATCAGAGAATGCTGCTTCTTTGGATTTTAGCCTATACCATATAGACCCTAATCTCCCAAGAGATTGGCTAAACTGGTGTCTCGAAAAGTCCCCAACGAAATTGTGGATTAACCGTCTGAGAGATGTATAAACATAGCTGTTGGCTCGTGCTTTTCTTCCAGGTACTCACAAGAACCGAAGTAGACACGGGTGTTTGTCAGGCATGTTCTTCTTAATGTGATGAACAGAGCTAATTTGTCAGATCATCCTACTCACCACGATGAAGATCGGAATATACATCTTAGAGATAGATTAAACACGGATCGAAGAAGAAATAATAGTACTTTTATTAATTCATGGGACTCAGCAAGGCTCCTCCTCTCAACCTAGGAGGATTAGAAACTCATACTGAAAGTGAAAACAAAGTAAAAACGTGTATGATGCTCTCCTGAATCGAAGAGTTATGAAAAAAGTTTTGAATTACATAAACATAATCCCTTAAATACTAAACAAATGACTAGTAAGGGTAAAATAATCTATTTAGTGCTAAAATCCACTTTTGAGACCCACTTGGTGATTGTTTGGGCTGAGCTTTGATGAGTTCCACGTGCTATGAGGCTCCTCGGGGGCATGGAATGCCAGCTAGGGGGTTGATGAGTGGATAATTTATACGCTTTTTGGCATTATTTTTGGGTAGTTTTCAGTAGAATCTAGCTACTTTTCAGTATATTTATATTAGTTTTCAAGTAAAATTCACATTTCTAGACTTTACTATGAGTTTGTGTATTTTTCTATGATTTCAGATATTTTCTGGCTGAAATTGAGGGACCTGAGCAAAAATCTGATTCAGAGGCTGAAAAAGGACTGCAGATGCTATTGGATTCTGACCTCCCTGCACTCGAAATAGATTTTCTGGAGTTATAGAAACCAATTGGCGCGCTCTTAACTGCATTGGAAAGTAGACATCTTGGGCTTTCCAGCAATATATAATAGTCCATACTTTGCCCGAGTTTTGATAACGGAAATTGGCGTTTGAACGCCCAATTTCTACCCTATTTTGGTGCTAAACGCCAAAATTGGCATAAAAGCTGGAGTTAAACGCCCAAACTGGCACCAAAGCTGGCGTTTAACTCCAAGAAGAGTCTCTACATGTGAAAGCTTCAATGCTCAGCCCAAGCACACACCAAGTGGGCCCTGGAAGTGGAT
Organism: Arachis ipaensis; assembly: GCF_000816755.2. Classification (NCBI taxonomy): domain Eukaryota; kingdom Viridiplantae; phylum Streptophyta; class Magnoliopsida; order Fabales; family Fabaceae; genus Arachis; species Arachis ipaensis. The sequence continues at coordinate 40,392,425 of NC_029792.2, forward strand.
TTCTGCACTATCTGCACTTAGTTACTCATTTTCTGTAAATCCTAGTGACTAGTTTAGTATAAAAACTATTTTTAGTGATTTATTTAGAGAGATATTTAGATCATTTTGGAATTCATCTTTTCATCTTTGATCACGTTTTAGGGGCTGGCCATTCGGCCATGTCTGGACCATTATCACTTATGTATTTTCAACGGTGGAGTTTCTACACCCCATAGATTAAGGTGTGGAGCTCTGCTGTTCCTCATAAATTAATGCAAAGTACTATTATTTTTCTATTCAACTCAAGCGTATTCTTATTCTAAGATATTCATTCGCACACAAGTCCTCATGGACATATGTGTGGAAGGAGCTCAATGGAAAAGTGACTCAAGAGGCAAACCGGTTCAATTGAGAAGACCGGACCTTAAGCCTACAGCTAGAGGATGGTTGGAGTTCATCCAACGCTCTATCATCCCTACTAGCAACCGATCCGAAGTAACTATGGAACGGGCCATCATGATCCATAGTATCATGATTGGGGAGGAAGTGGAAGTTCATGAGATTATACCTCAAGAACACTACAACGTGGCTGACAAGTCCTCTACTTTGGCAAGGTTAGCCTTTCCTCACCTCATTTGTCACCTCTGCAATTCGGCTGGGATTGTCATAGAATGGGACATCCTCATTGAAGAGGACAAGCCCATCACTAAAAAGAGGATGGAGCAAACAAGAGAGCCCACTCATGGACCTCAACAAGAGCATGAGGAAATTTCTCATCATGAAATCCCTGAGATGCCTCAAGGGATGCACTTTCCTCCACAAAACTATTGGGAGCAAATTAACACCTCCCTAGGAGAATTAAGTTCCAGCATGGGACAACAAAGGGTGGAGCACCAAGAGCGCTCCATCATTCTCCATGAGATTAGAGAATATCAAAGAGCTATGAGGGAGGAGCAACAAAGGCAAGGAAGAGACATAGAGGAGCTCAAGAGCAACATTGGTTCTTCAAAAGGAAGAATACGCCACCCTCACTAAGGTTGACCCGTTCCTTAATCTCCTTGTCTGTTTATTTTTTTTTTGTTTTCGTTCTCTATGCTTTATGTTTATTTATGTTTGTGTCTTTATTACATGATCATTAGTGTCTAGTGTCTATGCCGTAAAGCTATGAATGTCCTATGAATCCATCACCTTTCTTAAATAAAAAATGTTCTAAATGCAAAAGAACAAGAAGTACATGAATTTTGAATTCATCCTTGAGATTAGCTTAATTATTTTAATGTGGTGACAATATTTTCTGCTTTCTGAATGAATGCTTGAACAGTGCATACTTTTTTATAGTGAAGTTTATGAATGTTAAAATTGTTGGCTCTTGAAAGAATAATGAAAAAGGAGAAATGTTATTGAAAATCTAAAAAATCATAAAATTGATTCTTGAAGCAAGAAAAAGCAGTGAAAAATAAGGCTTGCCGAAAAAAAAAGAGAAAGAAAAAGAAAAAGCAAGCAGAAAAAGCCAATAGCCCTTTAAACTAAAAGACAAGGGTAAAAAGGATCCAAGGCTTTGAGCATTAATGGATAGGAAGGCCCAAAGGAATAAAATCCTGGCCTAAGCGGCTAAACCAAGCTGTCACTAACAATGTGCTTGTGGCATGAACCACGGCCAAGACTCATAAAGTAGCTGTGTTCAAGAATCAACATACTGAACTAGGAGAATCAATAACACTATCTAAATTCTGAGTTCCTATAGATGCCAATCATTCTAAACTTCAAAGGATAAAGTGAGATGCCAAAACTATTCAGAGGCAAAAAGATACTAGTCCCGCTCATCTAATTAGAGCTAAGTTTCATTGATATTTTAGAATTTATATTATATTCTCTTCTTTTTATCCTATTTAATTTTCAGTTGCTTGGGGACAAGCAACAATTTAAGTTTAGTGTTGTGATGAGCGGATAATTTATACGCTTTTTGGCATTATTTTTGGGTAGTTTTCAGTATGATCTAGCTACTTTTTAGTATATTTTTATTATTTTTCAAGCAAAATTCACATTTCTGGACTTTACTATGAGTTTGTGTGTTTTTTTGTGATTTCAGGTATTTTCTGGCTGAAATGGAGGGACCTGAGCAAAAATCTGATTCAGATGCTGAAAAAGGACTGCAGATACTGTTGGATTTTGACCTCCCTGCACTCGAAATGGATTTTATGGTGTTACAGAAACCCAATTGGCACGCTCTCAACTGCGTCGGAAAGTAGACATCTTGGGCTTTCCATCAATATATAATATTCCATACTTTGCCCGAGTTTTGATAACGCAAACTGGCGTTTGAACGCTCAATTTCTTCCCTATTTTGTTGCTAAACGCCAAAACTGGCATAAAAGTTGGAGTTAAACGCCCAAACTGGCACCAAAGCTGGCGTTTAACTCCAAGAAGAGTCTTTACATGTGAAAGCTTCAATGCTCAGCCCAAGCACACCCCAAGTGGGCCCTGGAAGTGGATTTCTGCACTATCTGCACTTAGTTACTCATTTTCTGTAAACCCTAGTGACTAGTTTAGTATAAAAACTACTTTTAGTGATTTATTTAGAGAGATCTTTAGATCATTTTGGAATTCATCTTTTCATCTTTGATCACGTTTTAGGGGCTGGCCATTTGGCCATGTCTGGACCATTATCTCTTATGTATTGTCAACGGCGAAGTTTCTACACCTCATAGATTAAGGTGTAGAGCTCTGCTGTTCCTCATAAATTAATGCAAAGTACTATTGTTTTTCTATTCAACTCAAGCTTATTCTTATTCTAAGATATTCATTCGCACACAAGTCCTCATGGACATATGTGTGGAAGGAGCTCAATGGAAAAGTGACTCAAGAGGCAAACCGGTTCAATTGAGAATATCGGACCTTAAGCCTACAGCTAGAGGATGGTTGGAGTTCATCCAACGCTCTATCATTCCTACTAGCAACCGATCCAAAGTAACTGTGGATCGGGCCATCATGATCCATAGTATCATGATTGGGGAGGAAGTGGAAGTTCATGAGATTATACCTCAAGAACTCTACAAGGTGGCTGACAAGTCCTCCACTTTGGCAAGGTTAGCCTTTCCTCACCTCATTTGTCACCTTTGCAATTCGGCTGGGATTGTCATAGAAGGAGACATCCTCATTGAAGAGGACAATCCCATCACTAAAAAGAGGATGGAGCAAACAAGAGAGCCCACTCATGGACCTCAACAAGAGCATGAGGAAATTTCTCATCATGAAATCCCTGAGATGCCTCAAGGGATGCATTTTCCTCCACAAAACTATTGGAAGCTAATTAACACCTCCCTAGGAGAATTAAGTTCCAGCATGGGACAACTAAGGGTGGAGCACCAAGAGCACTCCATCATTCTCCATGAGATTAGAGAATATCAAAGAGCTATGAGGGAGGAGCAACAAAGGCAAAGAAGAGACATAGAGGAGCTCAAGAGCACCATTGGTTCTTCAAAAGGAAGAAGATGCCACCCTAACTAAGGTGGACCCGTTCCTTAATCTCCTTGTCTGTTTATTTTTTTTTCGTTTTCGTTCTCTATGCTTTATGTTTATTTATGTTTGTGTCTTTATTACATGATCATTAGTGTCTAGTGTCTATGCCTTAAAGCTATGAATGTCCTATGAATCCATCACCTTTCTTAAATAAAAAATGTTCTAAATGCAAAAGAATAAGAAGTACATGAATTTCGAATTCATCCTTGAGATTAGCTTAATTATTTTGATGTGGTGACAATGCTTTCTGCTTTCTAAATGAATGCTTGAACAGTGCATATTTTTTATAGTGATGTTTATGAATGTTAAAATTGTTGGCTCTTGAAAGAATAATGAAAAAGGAGAAATGTTATTGATAATCTGAAAAATCATAAAATTGATTCTTGAAGCAAGAAAAAGCAGTGAAAAACAAGGCTTGCGAAAAAAAAGAGAAAGAAAAAGGAAAAGCAAGAAGAAAAAGCCAATAACCCTTTAAACTAAAAGGCAAGGGTAAAAAGGATCCAAGGCTTTGAGCATTAATGGATAGGAGGGCCCAAAGGAATAAAATCCTGGCCTAAGCGGCTAAACCAAGCTATCCCTAACCATGTGCTTGTGGCGTGAAGGTGTCAAGTGAAAAGCTTGAGACTGAGCGGTTAAAGTCATGATCCAAAGCAAAAAGAGTGTGCTTAAGAACCCTGGACACCTCTAATTGGGGACTCTAGCAAAGCTGAGTCACAATCTGAAAAGGTTCACCCAGTTATGTGTCTGTGGCATTTATGTATCCGGTGGTAATACTGGAAAACAAAGTGCTTAGGGCCACGGCCAAGACTCATAAAGTAGCCGTGTTTAAGAATCAACATACTGAACTAGGAGAATCAATAACACTATCTAAATTCTGAGTTCCTATAGATGCCAATCATTCTGATCTTCAAAGGATAAAGTGAGATGCCAAAACTGTTCAGAGGAAAAAAGCTACTAGTCCCGCTCATCTAATTGGAGCTAAGTTTCATTGATATTTTGGAATTTATAGTATATTCTCTTCTTTTTATTCTATTTGATTTTCAGTTGCTTGGGGACAAGAAACAATTTAAGTTTGGTGTTGTGATGAGCAGATAATTTATACGCTTTTTGGCATTATTTTTGGGTAGTTTTTAGTAGGATCTAGCTACTTTTTAGTATATTTTTATTAGTTTTCAAGAAAAATTCACATTTCTGGACTTTACTATGATTTTGTGTGTTTTTCTGTGATTTCAGGTGTTTTCTGGCTGAAATTGAGGGACCTGAGCAAAAATCTTATTCAGAGGCTGAAAAAGGACTACAGATGCTTTTGGATTCTGACCTCTCTATACTCGAAATGAATTTTCTGGAGCTACAGAAACCCAATTGGCGCGCCCTCAATTGCGTTGGAAAGTAGACATCTTGGGCTTTCCAGCAATATATAATAGTCCATACTTTTCTCGAGTTTTGATAACGCAAACTGGCGTTTGAAGACCCAATTTCTACCATATTCTGGCATTAAACGCCAGAACTGGCATAAAAGCTGGAGTTAAACGTCCAAACTGGCACCAAAGCTGGCGTTTGTAACAACCCTGATTTTCGAGTACATGAGATCTTTTCTGGAAGTACGAATTTCTCCGGAAGATCAGTAAAGGGAACACCTCTGTTATATCATCAAGCATCTCAATCCTCATTATCATTATGTCATCCTTAAGTTAGAACATCCTCTGAGGCAAGCTCGATAATGCAATCGCGAAGAACCTTGTTTTTGAACCGTATCGGTTGGCAGTTTTGATTCTGATTTTCGTTAATAGTCTCTGTTTGACGAACCGGACTCGATTCATGAGAGGAGAGAGATAATAGTATAATATTATCATTATATTAGTATTATAAAATGCTTGAATGACATTATAAGTTTACCTGGTTAGTTTTAGTTAAAAATAAAAAAATCGGTTTAACCGGGTTTACGGTTTACTGGTGCAGCTTAGCACCAGCACTCTCTGATGACTTTAGCAATGCTAAGGCCTCATCATACATGCTCTATTCTCATAATAAATATGTTACTAGTGTCATTTATGCTAGTAGCTCAGAAAATAATTTTTAGAGATGTTTTTACAAGTGTTCTGATACACCTAGTTTTAGTAGTTATACCCCTGAGATATTTTAATATTATTTTAATCCACCTCCAAGCCAACCAATCACAACTCACCTTACACCCCCAAGACCTCCAAGGCTGTCTCATTTCATCATTTTGGCCGAAAATAACAAGAGAGAAAAGAGAGAAACTTTCATGAACACTTAATCTTCAAAGCTTGATTTCTTCTGAACTAAAACTCAAATCAAAACTCCGATTTCACCAAAATGATCTCTCTTCTTCCTCTACATAACCATGTGACTTATCAAGGCTGGAAATAAGGTGAGATGGCTGTCTCCCTCCCATTTCAATTCGGTTTTCAAGGAAAACCATGCAAAACATGTGTTTTTTTGATGTTCTTCCTTAGGAATCATGCTTAACTTGACTTGAGGGACAAGAAACTTGAATTTCTAGCAAGTCTAAGGTGAGATATCTCTTCTTAATATACTGAGTGAGATTTGGTCAGTTGAGAGTTTTTGGATTTAAAGTTGTTCTTGATGTGATTTAGGAGGAAAAAGTGCTAAATCCTGTTAGGCTGTTTTGGAAAGCCAGCGAGCTTTAGGGCAAGGAAGTCAAATTGTTGATGCGGAGAATGCCCTCTTTCTCTTTTAAGGATCAAGAGTTTCCCACGTACACAGAATCGAATGCTAGTTCGTATCCAAGGGATTCTATCTTCCTAGATGGGCTTGTTCTTGAATGCGCAGGGATTGGGACTAAGAAGACTGCTGCCATTCCATTCAGGTAATGCAATTGTGAATGTCCGATCAATAGCAAGAGTGCTGTGGCACTTCTTAATGACTTTCCTGTTGAGCATAACTTCTGGAGGATTTGAGATGGATTTGCTCTAGAATCATCAGTTTACTAATCGAATTGGATAGGAATTCCTGGTGCGGAATAGAAAGAGCCCTTTCCTTGAGTAGGACGAGGTCAAATGGCACGAGTGAGCTTATTAAAGCGCGAGTCCTAGAGGAGGATCAAGGGGGTCAGATCCCCGGGTGGGACAAATCTGGTCTTTGTCTTTGCAAGGGAAAAAAGACAGACGTGATCATCCAACGTGATTACTCGGATCGCTTTTCCTGTTCATGACTCCGACCTTCTTTCATCAGCTGGTAGTCTTTCCTTAGCTTGTAGTTTCAGCGAGTTGGTCTAAAGTAGATCCTAATTCTAGATTTTTTAGCACACAAGGAAGCTTCCTTTTGTTAAGGAAAACTCAATAGCTCAATAACTAGCCAACGGGAAAGGAATCTATAGATCAGGGAAGATCTCACTGATGAGTTAGGAGCAGGAGTCTGGTAGCTAGGTAGCTGGGGAGTTAGGAAGCAAGTGTGAAAGCATCTCTTCTTTTTGCTATTTCCAGAGGTAGTTCAAAGAGAGGGGAGCTGGAGCTCAGAGCACTCTCAAGTGAGTTGGCAGGGACAGGGTCTTCTATCAGGACTCGCAGACAACTTCCAATGCCTTCCAGGCAGAATGAAAAAGCTATTTAAGGTCCAAAAGGGACTATCTTCATTGTAAAGAAGCTATCCTTTCTTGCTATCCTTTCTATATATATGTTGCTTAATGCAACCCAAGAGATATTTGTTTATTTTTCTGTTGCCCTAAGGCAACCCAAGAGTAATTTTCCGTTTCCAAGAGTATATATTTCCTACGAGTAGAAAGCAGAGGCTGTCTCAATAGAGCTGCTAATAATTATATGCGCATTTATTTGAACGGAAAATCGTATCCGGAAAATCGTGAACTCGTGACCGGATAAATGTCGGGAATGCAGGTTCTAACCGACACATGAGCTCATGGCCTGTACTAGGGCTAGACATGCATCATTCTTGTCTGCGCATTATTCTCTGTTGCTTTCCTTTCTGTGTGTGATCTACTTCTTTATGTTTGTCTGCTTGTATGCTATTTTTGTGTTTTATTTTCTTGTATTCTTTTTGTTTGTGTTCTGCTTTCTGTTGTCTCTACTTTCTCTTTCTATCTTTATCTTCTATTTACTGCTTCGCTATATTATGTTATTCGTCTACTAATCGACCCCAAATAAATGAACGTAAATAATAACCCCGGCCCTACTAAGAACTCCCCAGTTCTTACCCCTTCTCTCTCCCTTTCCCCTTCAGATGGAAGTAAGAGTTCCTTTCCGTAGTTTGCTGACGATTGTACGCAAAAAGGGATTCCACCCTAGGCAGTCTTCTGAGTCTAGGGTGAATATCATTTTCTGATTATATGTATATACTGTGAGACCAGCCAACGTCTGCACCCCGTTCGTATGTGCACTTTAACCTAAATCCGGTGTACGAGATTTCTATTGTGTGGCTACTTCATGAGGTACCAGAGAGACGTCCTGTGGAAAAGTCTGATCGTGCAGAGGAGTAGCAGATGATGTTCTATCTTTTGGTGACGTTCCACCTGACTTGAGTTTTGAATATCTAGAACGTACTTTCCCTCGCTTTAGTAGTTTAGAGGGACTAGGCGAGTATAGAGTCTAGGCTAGCCTAGGTGCCAGCTTAGGGACTTCTTGAACAGGTCAGGACCTGGGATGTTGTATGTATATATATGTATATAGATATTATTTAGCAATATCTAGGGGTGTTCTAACTAACTGTCTATATGCTAATAAAGGCTGAATCACCGAATGTTGTCAACTACTTGTGATGTATTTTTGTGTGGTTGTTTATAACTATTTTATCTATTATTACTTGTGAATTGATTATAAATGATTCTGTCTATTAATCCAAATGTTTTAAAAAAAAGATACACCACGCAAATTAACTACGCGTTTAACAACGAATCAGGCTCATATGATAAATAATAGATAATAATTAGGAAGACAAATTGGTAGCGCTCAGTTTCCGGTATGATCTAGACATATTGAAAATTGGGTCGTTACAGCGTTTAACTCCAAGAAGAGTCTCTATACGTGAAAGCTTCAATGCTCAGCCCAAGCACACACCAAGTGGGCCCTAGAAGTGGATTTCTGCACTATCTGCACTTAGTTACTCATTTTCTGTAAACCCTAGTGACTAGTTTAGTATAAAAAATACTTTTAGTGATTTATTTAGAGAGATCTTTAGATCATTTTGGAATTCATATTTTCATCTTTGATCACGTTTTAGGGGCTGGCCATTCGGCCATGTATGGACCATTATCACTTATGTATTTTTAACGGTGGAGTTTCTACACCCCATAAATTAAGGTGTGGAGCTCTGTTGTTCCTCATGCATTAATGCAAAGTAGTATTGTTTTTCTATTCAACTCAAGCTTATTCTTATTTTAAGATATTCATTCGCACACAAGAACATGATGAATGTGATGATCAAGTGACACTCATCACCATTCTCACTTATGAACGCGTGCCTGACAAACACTTCCGTTCTACATGAAAATAAGCTTGAATGCATATTTCTTGGATTCCTGGTCCATGTGTTTGATTGTCTCTCCTGACAATAGAGCCTTTAATTCCTTGAGATCAGAGTCTTCGTGGTATAAGCTAGAATCAATTGGCAGCATTCTTGAGATCCAAAAAGTTTAAACCTTGTCTGTGGTATTTCGAGTAGGATCTGGGATGGGATGACTGTGACGAGCTTCAAACTCGCGAGTGTTGGGCATAGTGACAGACGAAAAAGGATCAATGGATCCTATTCCAATATGAGTGAGAACCGACAGATGATTAGCTATGCGGTGAAAGTGCATTTGGACCATTTTCACTGAGAGGACGGACGGTAGCCATTGATAACGGTGATCCCCACCATATAGCTTGCCATGGAAAGGAGTATGAAGGATTGAATAAAGATAGTAGGAAAGCAGAGATTCAGAAGCAACAAGCATCTCCACGCTTATCTAAAATCCCACCAATGAATTACATAAGTATTTCTATCTTATTTTATTTTTTATTTATATTTTAATTATCAAAACCGCATAACCATTCGAATCTGCCTGACTGAGATTTACAAGATGACCATAGCTTGCTTCAAGCCGACAATCTCCGTTGGATCGACCCTTACTCACGTAAGGTATTACTTGGACGACCTAGTGCACTTGCTGGTCAGTTACACGGAATTGTGAAGAAGTCTTGAGATCATGTTCTCCCACACCAAGTTTTTGGCGCTATAGCCAGGGAATGAATAATCACGATTTCGCGTACCAAGTTTTTAGCGCCGTTGCCGGGGATTGTTCGAGTTTGGACAACTGATGGTTCATCTTGTTGCTCAGATTAGGTAATTATATTTTAATTTTAAGCTTTTTACTTTTATTTATTTTCGAAAAATCCAAAAAAAAATATAAATAAATTATTCTATGTCTTCAGAATTTTTAAGAACGAATTCTAGAGTTTTATGATGATGTTTTGAAGTTTGGCTGGCTGTGAAGCTATGTCTAATCTTTTGGACTGAGGTTTCAACTTATCATCACAAGAGCATGTTGATTTCTATCAATCTTGCTGTTGAATGTAATGATCTGCTAAAGCTTGGCTGGCCATTGGCCATGTCTAATATTTTGGACCGAAGCTTCCACTGAAAGCTTGACTGGCTAGTAAGCCATGTCTAATTCCTGGACCGGAGTTTTAGACTAACATTGCACGATTCCTAGAATTCTCATTAAGAATTTTGAATTCCTTGTTTCTTTTCCCAAATAATTTTCGAAAATTCAAAAAAATAATAATAATAAAATCATAAAAACCAAAAAATTTTGTGTTTCATCTTTGAGTAGAGTGTCAAATTTTAAGTTTGGTGTCAATTGCATATTTTTAATTTTCATTAAAATTTTCGAAAACTCATGCTTGTGTTCTTCATAATCTTCAAGTTGTTCTTGATGATTTTCCTTATTTGATCTTTGCATTTTCTTGTTTTGTGTCTTTTCTTATTTTTCATATGCATTTTCAATTTGTTAGTGTCTAAACATTGAAAATTTCTAAGTTTGTTGTCTTGCATGTGTTTCTTTTCTTAAAAATTTTCAAAAATGTGTTCTTGATGTTCATCATGATCTTCAAAGTGTTCTTGGTGTTCATCTTGATATTCAAAGTGTTCTTGCATATTTTTTCTTGTCTTGATTCATAATTTGTGTGTCATGCATCATTTTAATATTTTTCTCTTTCTTCATTAAAATTCAAAAATAAAAAAAATATATTTCCTTATTTTACTCATAAATTTCAAAATCGTATCTTTTTCAAATATTTTTCAAAAATCAAATCTTTTTCATTTTTTTAAATATTTTTGAAAACTTCAAAATTAATTTTCAAAATATTTTTCTTATTTGTATCTCATATTTTCGAATTCATTGCTAGCATTTAATATTTAAATTTAAAAATTTTCAAGTTGTTACTTGCCTATTAAGAAAGGTTCAATCTTTAAATTCTAGAATCATATCTTTTAGTTTCTTGTTAGTCAAGTAATTAACTTTAATTTCAAAAATCAAATATTTTTAATTTCCTTTTCAATTCTTTTTCAAAATAAAATTTCAACCATATATTTTTCAAAATCAATTTCAAAATCTTTTTCTAACTTCTTATCTTTTCAAAATTGATTTTCAAATCTTTTTCAATTAACCACTTAACTTTTTGTTTGATTTTAAAAGTTTACTATTTCAATCATATCCTTTTCAAAACCACCTAACTACTTTTCTCTCTCCAATTTTCGAAAATTGCTAACTTTTTTTTTCAAAAATCTTTTTAATTAATTAATTTATTTAGCTTTCAAAATTTATTTTATTTCTCTTCTTAATTTTCGAATAATAACCAATAATTAAAATAAAAACAAAAATATTTTCCTCTTATTTTAATATAAATTTCGAATTCTCTCTCTCTCTCTTATCTCTTTCTATTTATTTATTTATTTACTAACACTTCTCTTCTTCTTATAATCCAAACCCTCTCCCTCTCTCTGTGTTCGAATTCTTCTCCTTCTCCCTTCTTCATTCTATTTTTCTATTCTTCTACTCACATAAAAGAATCTCTATACTGTGACATAGAGGATTCCTCTTCTTTTCTGTTCTCTTCTTTTTCATATGAGCAGAAGCAAGGATAAGAATATTCTTGTTGAAGCTAATCCGGAACCTGAAAGGACTCTAAAGAGGAAGCTAAAAGAAGCTAAAGCACAACACTCTGGAGAGGACCTGACAGAATTTTTCGAAAAAGAAGAAGAGATGGCCAAACCCAATAACAATGGTGGAGATGCAAGGAAGATGCTTGGTGACTTTATTGCACCCTCTTCCGACTTCTATGGAAGGAGCATCTCAATTCCTGCAATTGGAGCAAACAACTTTGAGCTTAAGCCTCAATTAGTTTCTCTGATGCAGCAGAATTGCAAGTTTCATGGACTTCCATTGGAAGATCCTCATCAGTTCTTAGCTGAATTCTTGCAAATCTGTGACACTGTCAAGATCAATGGAGTTGATCCCGAGGTCTACAGGCTTATGCTTTTCCCTTTTCTGTAAGAGACAGAGCTAGAACATGGTTGGATTCACAACCTAAGGAAAGCCTGAACTCTTGGGAAAAGCTAGTCAGTGCTTTCCTGGCCAAATTCTTTCCACCTCAAAAGATGAGTAAGCTTAGAGTGGAAATCCAAACCTTCAGACAGAAGGAAGGTGAGTCCCTCTATGAAGCTTGGGAAAGATATAAGTAATTGATCAAAAGGTGTCCTACTGACATGCTTCCAAAATGGAGCATCATATGTATATTCTATGATGGTCTGTCTGAGTTGTCAAAAATGTCATTGGACCATTCTGCGGGAGGATCTCTTCATCTGAAAACCCTTACAGAAGATCAGGAACTCATTAAAATGGTTACAAATAACCAGTTCATGTACACCTCTGAGAGGAGTCCTGTGAACAATGGGACGCCTCAGAAGAAGGGAGTTCTTGAAATTGATACTCTGAATGCCATATTGGCTCAGAACAAAATATTGACTCAGCAAGTCAATATGATTTCTCAGAGTCTGAATGGATTGCAAGCTGCATCCAACAGTACTAAAGAAACATCTTCTGAAGAAGAAGCTTATGATCCTGAGAACCCTGCAATGGCAGAGGTGAATTACATTGGAGAACCCTATGAAAACACCTATAATCTTTCATCGAGAAATCATCCAAATTTCTCATGGAAGGACTAACAGAAACCTCAACAAGGCTTCAATAATAATGGTGGAAGAAATAGGTTTAGCAATAGCAAGCCTTTTCCATCATCTTCTCAGCAACGGACAGAGAATTTTGAACAGAGCCATTCTGGCCTGGCAACCATAGTCTCTGATCTATCCAAGACCACACTAAGTTTCATGAATAAAACAAGGTCCTCCATTAGAAATTTAGAGGCACAGGTGGGTCAGCTGAGTAAGTAGATTACTGAAACTCCTCCCAGTACTCTCCCAAGCAATACAGAAGAAAATCCCAAGAGAGAGTGCAAGGCCATAACCATGACCAACATGGCCGAACCTGGAGAGAGTAAGGAGGACGTGAGTCCCAGTGAGAAAAGCCTCATGGGACATCCTCTGGACAGAAAGGAGTTTCCCTTTGAGGAACCAAAGGAATCTGAGGCTCATACAGAGACCATAGAGATTCCATTGAACTTCCTTCTACCATTCATGAGCTCTGATGAATATTCTTCCTCTGAAGAGGATGAAGACATCATTAAAGAGCAAGTTGCTAAATATCTAGGAGCAATCATGAAGCTGAATGCCAAGTTATTTGGTACTGAGACTTGGGAGGATGAACCCCCTTGTTCACCAATGAACTGAATGCATTAATGA
>NC_029792.2:40428307-40476726 GCF_000816755.2 Arachis ipaensis
GATGAAGACATCACTGAAGAGCAAGTTGCTAAATATCTAGGAGCAATCATGAAGCTGAATGCCAAGTTATTTGGTACTGAGACTTGGGAGGATGAACCCCCTTGTTCACCAATGAACTGAATGCATTAATGAGGCAGACATTACCTCAGAAGAAACCGGATCCCTAAAAATTCTTCATACCTTGTACCATAGGCACCATGACCTTTGAGAAGGCTCTATGTGACCTGGGGTCAGGGATAAACCTCATCCCACTCTCTGTAATGGAGAAACTGGAAATCTTTGAGGTACAAGCTGCAAGAATCTCACTAGAGATGGCAGACAAATCAATGAAGCAGGCTTATGGACTAGTAGAGGATGTGCTAGTGAAGGTTGAAGGCCTTTACACCCCTGCTGATTTCATAATCCTAGACACTTGGAAGGATGAGGATGAATCCATCATCCTTGGCGACCCTTCCTAGCCACAGCAAAAGTTGTGATTGATGTTGACAGAGGAGAGTTGGTCCTTAAGTTGAATGAGGACTACCTTGTATTCAAGACTCAAGGTTCTCCTTCTGTAACCATGGAGAGGAAGCATGAAAAGCTTCTCTCAATACAGAGTCAAACAAATTCCCCACATTCAAACTCTAAGTTTGGTGTTGAGAGGCCCCAACCCTGCTCTGATTATCTGTGAGGCTCCATGAGAGATCACTGTCAAGCTATTGGCATTAAAGAAGTGCTTATTGGGAGGCAACCCAATGTTATTTAATTATATCTATTTATTTTCCATTGTTATTTTATGTTTTCTTTAGGTTGATGATCATGTGAAGTCACAAAAATAACTGAAAAATCAAAAACAGAATAAAAAATAGCATTAAAAATAGCTCACCCTGGAGGAAGAGCTTACTGGCATTTAAACACCAGTAAGAGTAGCAGAATGGGCATTAAACGCCCAGTCTGGAACCATTCTGGGGGTTTAACGCCAGAAATAGGTACCAGACTGGCGTTTAACGCCAGAACAGGTCACCAAGTTGGCGTTAAACGCCAAGAAATGGAGAAAAGCTGGCGTTAAACGCCAGAAACAAGCAGCAATCTGGCGTTTAATGCCAGAATTGCACTCTAAGGGCATCTTGCACGCCTAAATGGAGCAGGGATATTAAAGTCCTTGACCCCTCAGGATCTGTGGACCCCACAGGATCCCCACCTCTTCTTCTCTCCTCTTCACACCTTTCTATAACACTCTTCCCCAAATACCCTTCACCTATCAAATCTTACTGAAAGAGCGGAAGATTGATGGTTTAGAGGTCATAGTAAACTCTCATTGTGAGTATAGTTACTAAACCAAGCAATCAACCTTTCTTATAAACGTTTTGGTTGTCACAAGTAACAAACCCCTTAAAAATTAATAACCGAAGTATTCAAACCTCGGGTCATCTTCTCAAGGAACTGCAGGGAAGTATGTTCTTATTATTGGTTATGGAGATTGTAGAATTGGGGGTTTTAAGCATGAGGGACAAATATGACAGTTGATTTAAATAGCAATTAAAATAAATAAACAATTATTGTAAAGCAAACTTTTGGCAAGGTATGAAAAATTGGAAGTCCAGGCTTGTTATTCTTATCAACAACAATGATAGTCGAATCTTAATTCCACTTAGTTAACCTTTACTAAAGCAAAGGAAGGTCAAAGGACTAATTGGCTTGATCTTCGAATCCTATTTATTTCTTAAGAAAAGATTGGGATTATTGAAGTTCAATTCAATTGGCAAGATAACAATTATCAATTATGATATTGAATTGGATAACTCCTGAGTTACTGATTTCTTAACCAAAACCAAAAGGGGAAAAGTGAATCTATTGGAATAAAGATGTCTTCAGAGTAAAAGCAATAATAGCATAAATGAGAGAAAGTAATATTAAACTGGAATACCTCAAATAAGATTAATAATTCAAATAATCTGGAACATAGAAGAATTCATAAATCAAATTGCAAAAGTAAATGGTCAACTAAAGTATAGGAACATTAAACCTGGATCAAGAGTTACTCCTAAAACTAAGAGAAGTTCTAAATCCTAATCCCAAGAGAGAGAGAAGAGAGAATCTCTCTCTCTAAAAACTACATCTACTCTTAAAATTGTGAATGTGAAAGCTTCCTTTGAATGAGTGTATTCCCCCACTTTATAGCCTCTAATCTGTATTTTCTGGGCCGAGAACTGGGTCGAAAACAGCCCAGAAATCGCTGGAGAAGAATTCAAACACGCTGATTTCCGTCACTGCGATGCGGCCGCATGGAGTACGCGGTCGCGTCGCCTAGCGTCAGGGCAACTATGACATATTATATATCAAATCGAAGCCCCGGACGTTAGCTTTCCAACACAACTGGAACCGCGTCATTTGGACCTCTGTAGCTAAAGTTATAGCCGTTTGAGTGCGAAGAGGTCAGGCTGGACAGCTTAGTAATTTCTCCAACTTCTTGTATTCCTTCCACTTTTGCATGCTTCTTTTCCATCCTCTAAGCCATTCCTACCCTGTAATCTCTGAAAACACTTAACACACATATCAAGGCATCCAATAGTAATAAGAGAGGATTAATATTAGCAATTATACGTCCAAAGAAACATGTTTTCAATTAAAGCACATAATTAGGAAGGCAAATGTAAAACCATGCAAATAGTATGAATAAGTGGGTAAAGAGTAGATAAAAACCACTCAAATGAGCACAAGATAAACCATGAAATAGAGGTTTATCAACCTCCCCACACTTAAACAATAGCATGTCCTCATGCTAAGCTCAAGAGAAACTATAAAGGTGAAGAGGAATGATAGAATGTATGAAATGCAACCTACCTATATTAATGCAACTACATGCAAAAATATTTCTACCTACTTGGTTAAAAATAAATAAGTTCTCCAAAACAAAAATAATTCAAATTCCACTAATTCAAATCATATAAAATAAAGACAAGTAAACTTGTAAGAAGATAGCTCATGAAAGCAGGGAACATAGAATCAAGCATTGAACCCTCACTGGTAGTATATATCACTCTAATCTCCCAAGTGTCTAGGGTCAATCACTCTACTCTTCTCTAATCATGCTTTCTAAACCTTGTTCTTCATCTAACCAATCAACAAATATTTAGCATACCAATGCAAACATCATGAGGTCTTTTCAGGGTTGTAATAGGGCTGAGGTAAAGGTAAGGGTATATATAAGGCTAAGTGAGCTAGTAAAGTGAATCCTTGAAAAGTCTAAGATCTTACCTAACATATACATACTTTATATAATCCCTACTTTTTCATATCATCCCATGTTCCCATAAAATTTCCCACACTTAAATTTTACACAATATCTATCTTAAGCTAACCAAGGATTCAACTTGGGATTCCTATTTTGTTTTTCTGCTTAAGGCTAGTAATGTGGTTATAAAACAGAAGGGATTTAAAAGCTCAAGGGGGCTAACAAGGGTGATGTAAAAGGTAGGCTAATTTTGGGATAAAAGTGAGCTAAAATCAAATAATGGCCTCAATCATATGCAAGCATGTAAATACACTAAATATTGGACATATAGAATGGAAAAAAAATAGATTACAATCATAGAGAAGGAAACACACAGGAATAAAATATTTATGGTTAAATAATGTAACCATATAAATAAGCTCAAATCTCACAGGTTGTGTGTTCTTTGGCTCAAAAACCATGTTCCAAATACAACTTCAAACAAGTTTAACACAAAAATTTTTTAAATTAGTGAAATGCTATAAAATTTCTTGAAAAAGAAAATATTACTTCAACCAAGTAGTAACTAAATGCATAAAATCAAATAAACATGCAATTAAATATGCAAATGCAACAACTAACAAGAAAAAAAATAAAACATTGGTGTTTGAGATAGGGAGGTACTAACCCATGGAGATCGGTATCGACCTCCCCACACTTAAAGATTGCACCGTCTTCGGTGCATGCTGAGATTTGCAAGTGGACGGGGGTTGTGGTTCCTCAGCTGGGGCTCTTTTTTTTCCTTTCCTTGCCGGTAGTTTGGGAGTAGCTTTCTCGTTACCCTTCTTGGTGGCCATCCTGAAAAGGAAAAAAGAAAGTGACTTTAAGGCTAAGGGTTAGAGCAAGGAAGAGAGCGGGAAAGGTGGTAATCAATGCACAATAAAGAAGAATGACGTTAACACACGCTCATGAGTACATGTGAAAAGTCATCAATGGAAAATAGCTAGTGCATATGATGACAAGTGAATGCAAGGTGTTTATTGGCATGCTGACAAAGGCATAAGTAGCATAGATCAAGCATTCAATGTCCAAATTAGATTACCAAGTCTTTTCAAACTATCAACATATTTGTAATAACAATTATATTCAATCAATAAAACATGAAAGGGGTTTTGTGAAAAACAACAGGCATTAATAGTAGAATAATTTAAAATAGTATTCAATGCCATACGGACTTTTTCACAAATACATAGCATGCATGGTAAATAAGTTATTGAATGTATTAAATTGAACATGCAAGCAACCCTTTAAAAAGTAATATATAATTTTCAAACCATTTTAATAATCCAAAAAAAATATATAAAAATAATGACCCAAATAAATTTCTAACACCAATGAAAATAATGCAATGAATAAAAGTATGCAAATAAATTAAATAAAATAGAATGAGAGGGAAAAAGGATGAGAAGAAGAAAAAGGAAGTGAGAAAGGAGAGAGAAGGAAGAAATTAGGATTAGAAAAGAAAAGATAAGAAAATTGGCACTAATCTGGATAGGTTGTGCGACACTGGCGACGCGGTCGCGTGGGTGATGCGGTCACGTGGTGCGCGATAACGTTGGGTGACGCGGATGCGTGGGGCACGCGATCGCGTGACTCGATTTGTGCTAGTGGCGCGAGTGCAGCCTCGCGGTCACACAACTCTCTGTTCAAAACTTAGTATTGCCAAAATCCAGGGTGACGCGGTCGCGTGGTCGACGCGATCGCGCGGGTGGTCTTATTTCCAATATGACGCGGACGCGTGGGTGACGCGTTCGCGTGGCAGGGCTTGTGCTGCTAGCACGGGTCCAGCCCAATTCTAGCTCAACTTTCGGCCATACACCCTTGTTACGTCGATTTACAGGGCCACGCGGTCGCGTGGGTGACGCGGACGCGTGGGAAAGCTATTTTGCAAATGACGCGGCCGCATCACTGATGCGGCCGCGTGGGACGATTTGTGCCATTGGCACGCCTCCAGCCACGCTTTCGCGTGACTCTCTGTTCAACCTCATTTTCTTCCAAACGCACATACGACGCGGACGCGTCGGCGACACTATCGCGTCACATGCGAAAATCTTTTTTTTTTTATGCATGAAAAATGCAGAATGCAGTGTTAATATGAATGTGATGAAAACTCCAGGTTTAATATAATAAAATAAAATAAAACTCAAAAACAAATAAAACTAACTAAAAATGAAAAAGGAACGATCATACCATGGTGGGTTGTCTCCCACCCAGCACTTTTAGTTAAAGTCCTTAAGTTGGACATTTGGTGAGCTTCCTGTTATGGTGGCTTATGCTTGAACTCATCCAGGAATCTCCACCAATGTTTGTGATTCCAATATCCTCCGGGATCCCAAACAAGGCACGTAAAGCCCTTGAGCAGTTTTAAGCAGGTTCTCAGGCTTCCAGTGTGCTGAATGTCAGGATAGACTCCAGGATCCCAAACTTTGCTTTTACACCCGTATTTGTGTTGATCATCATGATTCCATCTGGGTAGCAAGCAATCTGAATTCTCACTAAAGCGGCCAAACAACTTCCTAGACTCATTCATTTGAGCTTTACACCAACTTTTGCGTTTAAACTTAAAGCTTCCAACCATAATGAACCTTGCAGGACAATTCTTACCACTGACCATCTTCCTCTTACTCTTTATGCCACAAAGAGTTCTAAGTTGACCATCCGTCTCCAGTAGCCCATATTCAAGTGGAATTAGAAAGCTAAGGGATATGAATTTTACCCACTTGAATGTTGTGAAGGATAATGGTAACTTAGGGGGAGGTATTTTTAATGAAATTGCAAGCTCCACTCCCTTGTGCTCTTCTCTAATAATTACCACCTCTTTGCAAGCTTCTTCAATTTCAACATCTTCCTCTTGGTAACTTTCTTCCAATTCAATCTCCTCTTCATTGCTTTCTAAGGGCATGGGAGGTTGTGCTTCTTCTTCTTGAATCTCCACCTCTTGATCAACCTCTTCTAAGTCTTCAACTATGATATGCCTTGGAGGTTGTACACCCTCCTCAGCATCAATTTCAAACGTCTTGGAAGGGGGTTCTATGACTGGACTTTTCCATGGAGGTTCTGCATCTCCTAAGTCTTCAACCACTTCTTCTTCTTCAATAATTCCGGCTTCCTTTACTTGTTCCAGTACAAAGTCATGCTCCGTACTGTTCACTGGAGTTTCTAATATCTCCTTCATGCTATGTTCTTCATTAGATTGCCCATATGAAGCCATGGGAGCACTTTGAGTGTCTGAGCGTCGGGAAGCTAATTGATTTATCGCTTGCTCCAATTGACGAATGGTTGCCTAAAATCGATCCACTGTTTCTTTGAAACGATCCTTTGTCTCTTGATGCACTCGACTTTCATAAATAGGATCATAGTGCTCTTGGATTGATGGATATGGAGATGGTGAATATTGAAGTGGTGGTTCTTGTGAGTAATTGGGTTGGAATTGGGGTGGTTCTATATATGGTTTATATGGCTCATAAGGTGGTTGGTATGGTGGTTGAGGGTTAGGGTCATATGGAGGTGAATAGCGGAAAGGGGCTTGTGAGTATGGTGGTCCAAAGTCATGTTGAGGAGAGGATTCATAGGCATATGGTGGTGGTTGTTGATAGTCTATTTGAGGTGGTTGTAGCCATGAGGGTTGATCAAATCCTTGTGGCTCCTCCCATCTTTGATTCTTCCAACCTTGATGCCTGTTCTCATTATAGTTTCCATTCCTAACAACAACATTGGAATCAAACTTGAAGCGAGAGGGGTGAGAACTCATAGTTAGTTAATAAAAATTTAAAAACAAAATTAAAAGCAAATTTGAAATTCAAATTTTTGAATTTGAAAATTAAAATTTGAATTTTGAATTTTTTTTAAAATTGAAATTTGAAGATTAAAATTTGAAATTTTTTTTTAATTTGAATTTTAAATTTTGAAAATTGAATTTTTAAAATTGAAAATTGAAAATTGATTTTTTTTTTATATTTACAATAACCAATAATAAGGCACACGTTTGCAATTCCCCGGCAACGGCGCCATTTTGAAAGAGCGGAAGATTGATGGTTTAGAGGTCATAGTAAACTCTCGTTGTGAGTATAGTTACTAAACCAAGCAATCAACCTTTCTTACAAATGTTTTGGTTGTCACAAGTAACAAACCCCTTAAAAATTGATAACCAAAGTATTCAAACTTCGGGTCGTCTTCTCAAAGAACTGCAGGGAAGTATGTTCTTATTATTGGTTATGGAGATTGTAGAATTGGGGGTTTTAAGAATGAGGGACAAATATGACAGTTGATTTAAATAGCAATTAAAATAAATAAACAAGTATTGTAAAGCAAACTTTGGCAAGGTATGAGAAATTGGAAGTCCAGGCTTGTTATTCTTATCAACAACAATGAAAGTCGAATCTTAATTCCACTTAGTTAACCTTTACTAAAGCAAAGGAAGGTCAAGGGACTAATTGGCTTGATCTTCGAATCCTATTTATTTCTTAAGAAAAGATTAGGATTATTGAAGTTCAATTCAATTGGCAAGATAACAATTATCAATTATGCTGTTGAATTGGATAACTCCTAAGTTACTGATTTCTTAACCAAAACCAAAAGGGGAAAAGTGAATCTACTGGAATAAAGATGTCTTCAGAGTAAAAGCAATAATAGCATAAATGAAAGAAAGTAATATTAAACTGGAATACCTCAAATAACATTAATGCAAATAATCTGGAACATAGAAGAATTCATAAATCAAATTGCAAAAGTAAATAGTCAACTAAAGTAAAGGAACATTAAACCTGGATCGAGAGTTACTCCTAAAACTAAGAGAAGTCCTAAATCCTAATCCCAAGAGAGAGAGAGAAGAGATAACCTTTCTCTCTAAAAACTACATCTACTCCTAAAATTGTGAATGTGAAAGCTTCCTTTGAATGAGTGTATTCCCCCACTTTATAGCCTCTAATCTGTGTTTTCTGGGCTGAGAACTGGGTCGAAAACAGCCCAGAAATCGCTAGAGAAGAATTCAAACATGCTGATTTCCGTCACTGCGACGCGACCGCATGGAGCACGTGGTCGCGTCGCCTAGCGTCAGGGCAACTATGGCATATTATATATCAAATTGAAGCCCCGTACGTTAGATTTCCAACGCAACTAGAACCGTGTCGTTTGGACCTTTGTCGCTAAAGTTATAGCCGTTTGAGTTCGAAGAGGTCAGGCTGGACAGCTTAGTAATTTCTCCAACTTCTTGTATTCCTTCCACTTTTGCATGCTTCTTTTCCATCCTCTAAGCCATTCCTGCCCTGTAATCTCTGAAAACACTTAACACACATATCAAGACATCTAATGGAAATAAGAGAGGATTAATATTAGCAATTATACGTCCAAAGAAACATGTTTTCAATTAAAGCACATAATTAGGAAGGCAAATGTAAAACCATGTAAATAGTATGAATAAGTGGGTAAAGAGTAGATAAAAACCACTCAAATGAGCACAAGATAAACCATGAAATAGAGGTTTATCACTTACCCTCTACCCCAAATACCCTTCACCAATCACCTCATTCACTTTTCCCCAAAACACCACCTACCTTCAAATTCAAAACTCTTTTTCCCTCCCAAACCCAACCCAAATACACGAACCAAGCCTCCCCCCACTCCTATATATACCCCTCATCACTCCTTCAATTTCACACATCACAAACACCTTATACCCCATTGGCCGAACTCACCCTCACCCTCCATCTCCTCCATTTTCTCCTTCTTCTCCTTCATTCTTTCTTCTTTGCTCGAGAATGAGCAAACACTTTAATTTTGGTGTGGTAGAATCATTGCTTTTTATTTTTTCCATAACCATTTATGGCACCTAAGGCCGCAGAAACCTCTAGAAAGAGGAAAGGGAAGGCAAAAGCTTCCACCTCCGAGTCATGGGAGATGGAGAGATTCATCTCAAAGGTCCATCAAGACCACTTCTATGAAGTTGTGGCCAAGGAGAAGGTGATCCCTGAGGTCCCTTTCAAGCTCAAAAAGAGTGAGTATCCGAAGATCCGACATGAGATTAGAAGAAGAGGATGGGAAGTTCTCTCCAATCTTATTCAACAAGTCAGAATCTTAATGGTTCAAGAGTTCTATGCAAATGCACGGATCACTAGGAACCATGATCAAAGTATGAATCCGAATCCAAAGAATTGGCTTACAATGGTTCGGGGAAAATACTTAGATTTCAGTCCGGAAAATGAAAGGTTGGCGTTCAACTTGCCAATGATGCAAGAAAACGCACGCCCCTACACTAGAAGGGTCAACTTTGATCAAGGGTTGGACCAAGTCCTCATGGAGATATGTGTGGAAGGAGCTCAACGGAAAAGTGACTCAAGAGAAAAACCAGTTCAATTGAGAAGACCGGACCTTAAGCCTATAGCCAGAGGATGGTTGGAGTTCATCCAATGCTCTATCATTCCTACTAGCAACCGATCCGAAGTAACTGTGGATCGGGCCATCATGATCTATAGTATCATGATTGGGGAGGAAGTGGAAGTTCATGAGATTATACCTCAAGAACTCTACAAGGTGGCTGACAAGTCCTCCACTTTGGCAAGGTTAGCCTTTCCTCACCTCATTTGTCACCTCTGCAATTTGGCTGGGATTGTCATAGAAGGAGACATCCTCATTGAAGAGGACAAGCCCATCACTAAAAAGAGGATGGAGCAAACAAGAGAGCCCACTCATGGACCTCAACAAGAGCATGAGGAAATTCCTCATCATGAAATCCCTGAGATGCCTCAAGGGATGCACTTTCCTCCACAAAACTATTGGGAGCAAATTAACACCTCCCAAGGAGAATTAAGTTCCAACATGGGACAACTAAGGGTGGAGCACCAAGAGCACTCCATCATTCTCTATGAGATTAGAGAATATCAAAGAGCTATGAGGGAGGAGCAACAAAGGCAAGGAAGAGACATAGAGGAGCTCAAGAGCACCATTGGTTCTTCAAAAGGAAGAAGACGCCACCCTACTAAGGTGGACCCGTTCCTTAATCTCCTTGTCTGTTTATTTTTTTTTTGTCTTCGTTCTCTATGCTTTATATTTATTTATGTTTGTGTCTTTATTACATGATCATTAGTGTCTAGTTTCTATGCCTTAAAGCTATGAATGTCCTATGAATCCATCACCTTTCTTAAATAAAAAATGTTCTAAATGCAAAAGAACAAGAAGTACATGAATTTCGAATTCATCTTTGAGATTAGCTTAATTATTTTGATGTGGTGACAATACTTTCTGCTTTCTGAATGAATGCTTGAACAGTGCATATTTTTTCTAGTGAAGTTTATGAATGTTAAAATTGTTGGCTCTTGAAAGAATAATGAAAAAGGAGAAATGTTATTGATAATTTGAAAAATCATAAAATTGATTCTTGAAACAAGAAAAAGTAGTGAAAAACAAGGCTTGCGAAAAAAAAGAGAACAAAAAAGAAAAAGCATGCAGAAAAAGCCAATAACCCTTTAACTAAAAGGCAAGGGTAAAAAGGATCCAAGACTTTGAGCATTAATGGATAGGAGGGCCCAAAGGAATAAAATCCTAGCCTAAGCGGCTAAACCAAGCTGTCCCTAACCATGTGCTTGTGGCGTGAAGGTGTCAAGTGAAAAGCTTGAGAGTGAGCGGTTAAAGTCATGATCCAAAGCAAAAAGAGTGTGCTTAAGAACCCTGGACACCTCTAATTGGGGACTCTAGCAAATCTGAGTCACAATCTGAAAAGGTTCACCCAGTTATGTGTCTGTGGCATTTATGTATCCGGTGGTAATACTGGAAAACAAAGTGCTTAGGGCCACGGCCAAGACTCATAAAGTAGCTGTGTTCAAGAATCAACATACTGAACTAGGAGAATCAATAACACTATCTAAATTCTGAGTTCCTATAGATGCCAATCATTCTGAACTTCAAAGGATAAAGTGAGATGCCAAAACTGTTCAGAGGCAAAAAGCTACTAGTCCCGCTCATCTAATTAGAGCTAAGTTTCATTGATATTTTGGAATTTATAGTATATTCTCTTCTTTTTATCCTATTTGATTTTCAGTCGCTTGGGGAGAAGCAACAATTTAAGTTTTGTGTTGTGATGAGCGGATAATTTATACGCTTTTTGGCATTATTTTTGGATAGTTTTTAGTGGGATCTAGCTACTTTTTAGTATATTTTTATTAGTTTCCAAGCAAAATTCACATTTCTGGATTTTACTATGAGTTTGTGTATTTTTCTGTGATTTCAGGTATTTTCTGGCTAAAATTGAGGGACCTGAGCAAAAATCTGATTCAGAGGCTGAAAAAGGACTACAGATGCTATTGGATTCTGACCTCCCTGCACTCGAAATGAATTTTCTGGAGCAACAGAAACCCAATTGACGCGCTCTCAATTGCGTTGGAAAGTAGACCTCTTGGGCTTTCCAGCAATATATAATTGTCCATACTTTGCCCGATTTTTGATAACGCAAACTGGCATAAAAGCTGGAGTTAAATGCCCAAACTGGCACCAAAGCTGGTGTTTAACTCCAAGACGAGTCTCTACACGTGAAAGCTTCAATGCTCAGCCCAAGCACACACCAAGTGGGCCCTGGAAGTGGATTTCTGCACTTAGTTACTCATTTTCTGTAAACCCTAGTGACTAGTTTAGTATAAAAACTACTTTTAGTGATTTATTTAGAGAGATCTTTAGATCTTTTTGGAATTCATCTTTTCATCTTTGATCACGTTTTAGGGGCTGGCCATTCGGCCATGTCTGGACCATTATCACTTATGTATTTTCAACGGTAGAGTTTCTACACCCCATAGATTAAGGTGTGGAGCTCTGCTGTTCCTCATGAATTAATGCAAAGTACTATTATTTTTCTATTCAACTCAAGCTTATTCTTATTCTAAGATATTCATTCGCACACAAGAACATGATGAATGTTATGATCAAGTGACACTCATCACCATTCTTACTTATGAACGCGTGCCTGACAAACACTTCCATTCTACATGAAAACAAGCTTGAAAGCATATCTCTTGGATTCCTGGTCCATGCATTTGATTATCTCTCCTGACAACAGAGCCTTCAATTCCTTGAGATCAGAGTCTTCATGGTATAAGCTAGAATCAATTGGCAACATTCTTGAGATCCAAAAAGTCTAAACCTTGTCTGTGGTATTTGATGAGCGGATAATTTATACGCTTTTTGGCATTGTTTTTAGTATGTTTTTAGTAGGATCTAGTTACTTTTAGGGATATTTTCATTAGTTTTTATGTTAAATTAACAATTCTAGACTTTACTATGAGTTTGTGTGTTTTTCTGTGATTTCAGGTATTTTCTGGCTGAAATTGAGGGACTTGAGCAGAAATCAGATTCAGAGGTTGAAAAAGGACTGCTGATGCTGTTGGATTCTGACCTCCTTTCACTCAAAGTGGATTTTCTGGAGCTACAGAACTCGAAATGGCGCGCTTCCAATTGCGTTGGAAAGTAGACATCCAGGGCTTTCCAGAAATATATAATAGTCTATACTTTGTCCAAGAATTGACGACGTAAACTGGCGTTCAACGCCAGCCTTCTGCCCAAATCTGGCGTCCAGCGCCAGAAAAGGATCCAAAACCAGAGTTGAACGCCCAAACTGGCACAGAAACTGGCGTTCAACTCCACAGATGGCCTCTGCACGTGCTACACTTCACAATGAGGATTCAATACAATTATATATTGTTAATCACACACAAGTACAAAGAACGTGGAACACAATTTCGTGCACCAAGTTTTTGGCGCCGTTGCCAGGGATTTAATTGTTCCTGTTTGGCACCAAGAATCGTCTGAGATCCCAATCCCGGCAACAACACCAAGTTTTTGGCGCCGTTGCCGGGGATTGTTTGAGTTTGGACAACTGACGGTTCATCTTGTTGCTCAGATTAGGTAATTTTCTTTTTGTTTTCTTTTCAAAAATTTTTCAAAAAAAAAAAATATATTTCTAAAATATTCTCATCTGTTTTCGAAAATAATATAAAAAAATGTTTTCAAAAATTTTATTCAAAATTTTTAAGAATGAATTCTAGTGTTTCATGATGATATGTTGAAGCCTGGCTGGCTGTAAAGCCATGTCTAAATTCATTTGGACTGAGGCTTGCAATTTGTTATCAAGAGCAATTTAGTTGTTGCTCATCTACCGGCTGCTGATCCATGATCACCTGCTGAAGCTTGGCTGGCCATTGGCCATGTCTAGTGTTTTGGACTGGAGCTTTCTTTGAAAGCTTGGCTGGCTAGTGAGCCATGTCTAATTCCTGGACTGAAGCTTTAGACTAACATGGCAAGATTCCTGGAATTCATATTAAAAATTTTGGAATCCTTATTTTCTTTCTTTAATTAATTTTCAAAAAATAAGAAAAAAAATCCAAAAAAATTAGAAAATCATAAAAATCAAAAATATTTTGTGTTTCTTGTTTGAGTCTTGAGTCATATCATAAGTTTGGTGTCACTTGCATATGCATCTTGCATTTTTCGAAAATTTCATGCATTCATAGTGTTCTTCATGATCTTCAAGTTGTTCTTGGTAAGTCTTCTTGTTTGATCTTGATGATTTTTTGTTTTGTGTCTTTTCATGTTTATCATATGCATTCTTGAATTCTTAGTGCGTAAGCATTAAAGAATTCTAAGTTTGGTGTCTTGCATGTTTTCCTTGCATTAAAAATTTTTCAAAAATGTGTTCTTCATGTTCATCATGATCTTCATAATGTTCTTGGTGTTCATCTTGACATTCATAGCATTCTTGCATACATTCATGTTTTGATCTAAAAATTTCATGCATTGCATATTTTTCATGTTTTCATAAAAATTCAAAAAATCAAAAAAAATATCTTTCCCTTTTTCTCTCATCAAATTCGAAAATTTGGATTGACTTTTTCAAAAATTTTTGAAAAAAATATTCTATGATGGTTTATCTGAGCTATCAAAAATGTCACTGGACACTTCTGCAGGTGGATCCATTCACCTAAAGAAAACGCCTGCAGAAGCTCAAGAACTCATTGACATGGTTGCTAATAACCAGTTCATGTACACTTCTGAAAGGAATCCTGTGAGCAATAGGACGCCTATGAAGAAGGGAGTTCTTGAGGTTGATACTCTGAATGCCATATTGGCTCAGAATAAAATATTGACTCAGCAAGTCAATATGATCTCTCAGAGTCTGCATGGAATGCAAGCTGCATCCAACAGTACTCAAGAGGCATCTTCTAAAGAAGAAGCCTATGATCCTGTGAACCCTGCAATAGCAGAGGTAAATTACTTAGGTGAACAAAACGGAATCAAAAACAGCAGAAGAAAAATCACACCCTGGAGGAGCATCTGTCTGGCGTTCAAACGCCAGAACAGAGCATAGTTCTGGCGCTGAACGCCCAGAATGGGAGCATCCTGGTGCTGAACGCCCAAAACAAGCATGGTTCTGGCGTTCAACGCCAGAAATGGCAGCAAATGGGTGTTGAACGCCCAAAATGGGCACCAACCTGGCGCTGAACGCCCAGAGTTGTGTGCGAGGGCATTTTGCATGCCTAAATTGGTGCAGGGATGTAAATGCCTTGACACCTCAAGATCTGTGGACCTCACAGAATCACCTCAGGATCTGTGGACCCCACAGGATCCCCACCTACCTCCACTCACTCTCTTCTATTCTTTCTTCTTTTGCTCAAGGGCGAGCAACATTCTAAGTTTGGTGTGGTAAAAAGCATAGCTTTTTTGTTTTTTTTTTTTCATAACCATTGATGGCACCTAAGGCCAGAGAAGCCTCTAGAAAGAGGAAAGGGAAGACAAAAGCTTCCAGATGTTGTTGGATTCTGACCTCCCTGCACTCAAAGTAGATTTTCTGGAGCTACAGAACTCGAAATGGCGCGCTTCCAATTGCGTTGGAAAGTAGACATCCACGGCTTTCCAGAAATATATAATAGTCCATACTTTGGCCAAGAATTGACGACCTAAGCTGGCGTTCAACGCCAGCCTTCTGCCCAAATCTGGCGTCCAGCGCCAGAAAAGGATCCAAAACCAGAGTTGAACGCCCAAACTGGCACAGAAACTGGCGTTCAACTCTACAGATGGCCTCTGCACGTGCTACACTTAAGCTCAGCCCAAACACACACCAAGTGGGCCCCGGAAGTGGATTTATGCATCAATTACTTACTCATGTAAACCCTAGTGACTAGTTTATTATAAATAGGACCTTTTACTATTGTATTAGGCATCTTTTGATCATCTTAGGATCTTAGGATCATCTTTGAACGCATTGTTCTTAGATCAAGGGGGCTGGCCATCTCGGCCATGCCTGGACCTTCAGTTATGTATTTTCAACGGTAGAGTTTCTACACTCCATAGATTAAGGTGTGGAGCTCTGCTGTTCCTCAAAGACTAATGCAAAGTACTTCTGTTTTCTATTCAATTCTTCTTATTTCGCTTCTAAGATATCCATTCGCACCCAAGAACGTGATGAAGGTGATGATTATGTGTGACGCTCATCACCATTCTCCCCTATGAACGCGTGCCTATCTCCGTGGGATTCGACCCTTACTCACGTAAGGTATTACTTGGACGACCTAGTGCACTTGCTGGTTAGTTGAACGGAGTTGTGTCCACATATAGAGCCACAATGAGGATTCAATACAATTATATATTGTTAATCACACACAAGTACAAAGAACGTGGAACACAATTTCGTGCACCAGTATTCCGAGTAGGATCTTGGATGGGATGACTGTGACGAGCTTCAAACTCGCGAGTGTTGGGTGTAGTGACAGACGAAAAAGGATAAATGGATCCTATTCCAACATGAGTGAGAACCGACAGATGATTAGCTGTGCGGTGACAGCGCATTTGGACCATTTTCACTGAGAGGACGGACGGTAGCCATTGACAAGGGTGATCCCCCAACATACATCTTGCCATGGAAAGGAGTATGAAGGATTGAATGAAGACAGTAGGAAAGCAGAGATTCAGAAGCAACAAGCATCTCCATACGCTTATCTGAAATCCCACCAATGAATTACATAAGTATTTCTATCTTATTTTATGCTTTATTTATATTTTGATTATCAAAACCTCATAACCATTCGAATCTGCCTGACTGAGATTTACAACATGACCATAGCTTGCTTTAAGCCGACAATCTCCGTGGGATCGACCCTTACTCACGTAAGGTATTACTTGGACGACCCAATGCACT
The DNA here is from genome assembly GCF_000816755.2 of Arachis ipaensis. Taxonomy (NCBI): domain Eukaryota; kingdom Viridiplantae; phylum Streptophyta; class Magnoliopsida; order Fabales; family Fabaceae; genus Arachis; species Arachis ipaensis. The sequence continues at coordinate 40,444,732 of NC_029792.2, forward strand.
TGTTGGTCAGTTACACGGAATTGTGAAGAAGTCTTGAGATCACGTTTACCAACACCATGTTTTTGGCGCTATAGCCAGGGAATGAATAATCACGATTTTGCGTACCAGGGTCTTCTCTGGGCCTTTGGACGCTGGGCTCTGCTCTTTGGGCGCTGGACGCCTGGAAGGGGCATGAAGCTGGTGTTGGACGCCAATTTTGGGCCTTCTAATTCGAAGCAAGGTATAGACTATTATATATTGCTAGAAAGCTCTAGAAGTCAGCTTTTCGTAGCCATTGAGAGCGATCCAATTGGACTTTTGTAACTCCAGAAAAGCTCTTTCGAATGCAGGCAGGTCAGATATGGACAATATCTATAGTGCTTTCTCATTCTCTGAATTAGACTTCTGCTCCAGCTCCTCAATTTCAGCCAGAAATTACCTGAAATTGTCCAAAAATACAAAAACTCATAGTAGAATCTAAAAATGTGAATTTAACACTAAAACCTATAAAAACTTAATAAAAACTAAATAAAAATTACTAAAAACTATATGAAAGTAATGCCAAAAAGCGTATAAAATATCCGCTCATCAATTACTCTCGGTTATATTTGTATTTGGAATTAAACTTTGGTGTTGGGATTTAATTTCCAGTTTGGACTATACTACCAACGAAGTGATTCTTGTTTTGAGAAATTCTAAACCGGCACAAATCCTACACATCAAGTTTTTTGCGCCGTTGTCGAGGAGCTAGTGCAATGGGTGCCATGATTTTGGTTGTTGTGAATATGTGAATAGTGTGAATAGATACTTTTTGGGTTGTTTGTTTGCTTTCTTTAGTAATTAGGATTTTGCTTCTTTTCTTAATTGATGCCTATTGTTTTATATTTTCTCATTTTCTCTATGAGTTATCACCCTCTTGGTTTGGAGTATGGTTGTGATCATTTTGTAGGGCTTGATAACTTCAATTTTGGATTGCACCATGAGATGGAAAATTTGATTGAGGAAAGAACAACCTCCTCCATACTACAATGAGCAAAACCCTCCCCAATATGCATACCTAAACCAAGGATATTGTGGATTTAACTTTGATTATACACCCTCACCACCATATGCCTATAACCCATACCCCCAACATAATCCTCAATCACCACATTTTTAAACACCACACCAATACCATCATCCTCCTCCTTACATACTACCTCAAGATACTCATCAACATGAATCACCTCTCACATATACAACCTTTCCTCCAAACAATGAAATCCCTTTTTCACCACAATATGGAGTTCTCCAACCCTTGTCCCAAGAATAACAAGAGCTTTAAGCTTTCCTCCAAGAGCAAGAAGAATCCGAAGAACTCAAGGGCAACTCATGGCTACCATAGCCGAAGTGGTGAACGTTTAGTCCTTCTACGCTCATCCGATCAAGGCACACCTCTTGAAGAATTTAAAGGTTCGACTAAAGGGTGTAATGAGGAGGAGAACGTAGAACCTCAAGGGAGAGAAGAAGGGTTAGAGCATGAATTGCAACAAGAGGAAGAAAAGGAAGTATTTGAACTGGAAGAGGTAAAAGGAAAATTGAGGGAGATTAACCAAGATGTGGATTCCATCATTGAAGATTTTTTGTCCACATTGGTCAATTCCCTCAATGATCTCGATGAACCTTCCCCCCTTGGATTGGAAGAAGAGGTTGATGTGGACTTCACACAACCTCCAAAGTATGACTTAAGGGATGAAGAAGAGGAGGAAGAGATTGGTGAGGAAGGAATTGACAACCAAGAGGTGAAATCTACAAGAGTAACTCCATTCAAGGAGCAAATTGAGTGGGTGCCAATTTCACCGATGAATTTCATTAGCCCACATCAATATGCTATCTTAGAGTCGGACCATCAACTTAAGATCCTTCTTGGGTTATTGCATGGTAGAGGAAGGGGTGTTAGATGCCAAGTGAATCCAAGGTTCTTCAAGAAAGCCAATTCAAGCTTTGGAATTTAAGCATAGTGTAAAGCACAATTGACTAGTTTCCGAAAACTGTTGGGGTACTTTAAGGGTAATTTGAGAGTTTGTCCATCCGGCTTGAAGCATAGAGATCAACAAGAAGGTGAACGAGAAACTAGAACATGGGATCCCGGAGGAGCTTCGAAGTGCAAGCTTGGATGGAGATTCAAGGAGGAATGGAAACATAAGCCACCCTAACAAGAGTCTCTTCAAAAAGTCCAAATTAAGGAATATAAACCAAATTGCTAGGTGGGAGACACCTCCACCATGGTAACATCTTTCTTACCCTCTCCTTGTTTATAGTCTTAGTTTATTGCATTTTTGTTTGTCTTGGTTAACTTAGGATTAGCTTAATTTTGAGCTTATCTAGGTTAATCTTTGTATAGATCATGCATTTATGGATTTCTAGATGTTTGGGATTGAAATTTTGTTGAGCTAAGGTTTAATACCTTAAATTTTAAAAGAAAATTTTTTGGAAAAATAGGGCATTGTGCGCATGCACACCCTTGTGCGTGCGCACACCTATCTGCTCTGCCCCTATTGGGAGCGCTCGCACCCCTCTGAGCATGCGCATCCCAGTCTTTTTCGCCCTGTGTTGTGCGTACGCACACCAACCCCTATTTGTGCATTCTATGCGCATGCACCCCCATGTGCGTATGCACAGCCTTTTGCATCCCTTCTGTTGGGAGCGCTCGCACCTTTTTGTGCGTGCGCACCTCAGCCATTTTTGACCTCGTGCGTACACGCACCTTTGTGTGCATGCACACATGATCCTTTCTCTTTTATTAAAAAAAAGTTCTCTGTGCGCGCGCACAACCCTGTGCGTGCACACATTTCCTAATTCCCTCTCTGCTGAAAGTGCTCGCACACTCTCATGCGCCCACATGCCCCCATTTTTCACCTAGTGTGCATACACACACATGCATGTGCATACGCACAAGTGCTGTTTTGGGCAAATTTTTTATTGCACTTTGAGTGAAGCCCTAACGCACTTCCGCCCCCTCTATCCCTCTCTTCTCTTGCTTTTGCCCTATTTTCTACTTATCCTAGTTAGTTTTAATTGCATCTCATTTTGATTTTAGTAATTATATTAGTTTTGGTTTAGTTATTTGTTAATTAAATAAGTTGCAAGTGTTTGATTGATGTTGATTGGGTTGCTTCTTGCTTGAAATTTGACGTAATTCTTGATGAATATGTGCACTAAGTATCAAGTCTTTGTTTGATTGCCTAAAGGAATTTTGAGTTTGATTCATATGTTGTAGCTTCCATATGCATTAGACTATATCCTTGTTTGGCAACTTAATCATGTGCACCTTATATCATCGTTGATGTTATATAAAATTGGATTTCATCAATGCACTTATACTTTGCCTTAAATTACTGCCACTTAAATGAATTTGCACATTTACATTTTGTTGCATAATAGGTGAAATTTTTATAAGTGCAAATTGAATTAAGTTAATTGAGTTGAATTACTTGTTCATCATGCTTCTCATATAATCACATAACAAGATACTTGTTTGTTTTTAATGTTTTGTATTTGTTTGAGTGACTTGACTTGATTCTTATCAAGCTTGCCACTTTCTGCAACAAGTACCTGTACCATGTGACTATCTCATTATGTTTAAGGATGAGCAAGTAGTTTTCTTTTCATCATAGAATTGGTTATTGTTGATTGTGCCATTTTCTATTCATCTTGCGCTTTCAATTGCACAACTTCAATATCCAATATCTCATATATTCAATTCACTTTAGTTGTGGTTACTGGTGCACGAATTGTAAACCACACTTTTCACAACTCGTACCACTAAATAGCAAGTGTACTGGGTCGTCCAAGTAATACCTTACGTGAGTAAGGGTCGATCCCACGGAGATTGTCGGCTTGAAGCAAGCTAGGGTTATTTTGTAATTCTTAGTCAGGAAATCAATGATAAGAGTGATTATATTTATGAAGAGTAAAAAGCATAAATTAAATAGTACTTGTTATGCAGTAATGGAGAACATATTGAGGTTTTGGAGATGCTCTGTCTTCTGAATCTCTGCTTTCCTACTGTCTTCTTCTTCACGCATGCAGGTCTCCTTCCATGGCAAGCTGTATGTTGGTGGATCACCGTTGTCAATAGCTACCATCCGTCCTCTCAGTGAAAATGGTCTAAATGCGCTGTCATCGCACGGTTAATCATCTGTCGGTTCTCACTCATGTTGGAATAGGATCCATTGATCCTTTTGCGTCTGTCACTACGCCCAGCACTTGTGAGTTTGAAGCTCGTCACAGTCATTCCATCCCAGATCCTACTCGAAATACCACAGATAAGGTTTAGACTTTTCGGATCTCATGAATGGCTCCCAATAATCCTAGCCTATACCACGAAGACTCTGATCATGAACCAAGAGACTAAGAGATACACACTCAATCTAAGGTAGAACGGAAGTGGTTGTCAGGCATGCGTTCATAGGTTGAGAATGATGATGGGTGTCACGGATCATCACATTCATCACGGTTAAGTACAAGCGAGTATCTTAGAATAGAAACAAGCGTGATTGAATAGAAAACAGAAGTAATTGCATTAATTCATCGAGACACAGCAGAGCTCCTCACCCCCAACCATGGGGTTTAGAGACTCATGCCGTCAGAAATACAATATAAAATGTGTAAAATGTCATGAGGTACAAAATAAATTTCTACAAGTTGTTTAAATACTAAACTAGTAACCTAGGTTTACAGAAAATGAGTAAACTACGATAGATAGTGCAGAAATCCACTTCCGGGGCCCACTTGATGTGTGCTGGGGCTGAGACTTGAGCTTTACACGTGCCTAGGCAGTTTCTGGAGTTAAACGCCAGGTTGTAACCTGCTTTGGGCGTTTAACTCCAACTTGTAACCTGTTTCTAGCGTTTAACGCCAGAATGGAACATGGAACTGGCGTTAAACGCCAGTTTATGTCATTTATCTTTGAGCAAAGTATGGACTATTATATATTGCTGGAAAGCTCTGGATGTCTACTTTCCAACGCAATTAAGAGCACGCCAATTGGTCTTCTGTAACTCCAGAAAATCCATTTCGAGTGCAGGGAGGTCAGAATCCAACAGCATCTGCAGTCCTTTTTCAGCCTCTAAATCAGATTTTTGCTCAGGTCCCTCAATTTCAGCCAGAAAATACTTGAATTCATAGAAAAACACACAAACTCATAGTAAAATCTAGAAATGTGAATTTTGAATAAAAGCTAATAAAAATATACTAAAAAGTAATTAAAATATGCTAAAAACTACTTAAAAATAATGCCAAAAAGCGTATAAATTATCCGTTCATCACAACACCAAACTTAAATTGTTGCTTGTCCCCAAGCAACTGAAAATCAAATAGGATAAAAAGAGGAGAATAAACAATGAATTCCAAACTTATCAATGAACTTAGTTCTAATTAGATGAGCGGGACTTGTAGCCTTTTTGCTTCTGAATAGTTTTGGCATCTCACTTTATCCTTTGAAGCTCAGGATGACTGGCATCTATAGGAACTCAGAATTTAGATAGTGTTATTGATTCTCCAAATTCAGTATGTTGATTCTTGAACACAGCTACTTTATGAGTCTTGGCCTTGGCCCTAAGCGCTTTATTTTCCAGTATTACCACCGGATACATAAATGCCACAGACACATAACTGGGTGAACCTTTTCAGATTGTGACTCAGCTTTGCTAACGCCCCCAATTAGAGGTGTCCAGAGTTCTTAAGCACACTCTTTTTGCTTTGGACCTCGACTTTAACCGCTCAGTCTCAAGCTTTTCACTTGACACCTTCACGCCACAAGCACATGGTTAGGGACAGCTTGGTTTAGCCGCTTAGGCCAAGCTTTTATTCCTTCGGGCCCTCCTATCCATTAATGCTCAAAGCCTTCGATCCTTTTTATTTTATCCTTGCCTTATGGTTTAAAGGATTACTGGCTTTTTGCTCTTGTCTTTTGGTTTAAAGAGCTCTTGGCTTTTTTTGCTTGCTTTTTCTTTTTCTTTCTTTTTTTTTTTGCCATTTTTTTCGCAAGCTTTTGCTTTTCACTACTTTTTCTTGCTTCAAGAATCAATTTTATGATTTTTCAGATTATCAAATAACATTTCTCCTTTTTCATCATTCTTTCAAGAGCCAACAATTTTAACATTCATAAACAACAAATTCAAAAATATGCACTGTTCAAGCATTTATTCAGAGAAACAAAAAGTATTGTCACCACATCAAAATAATTAAACTAAGAAAGGTGATGAAAAACAGAAAAAATAAAGATACTAGACACTAATGATTAAAAACATTATTCATTTAAGAAAGGTGATGGATTCATAGGACATTCATAGCTTTAAGTCATAGACACTAGACACTAATGATCATGTAATAAAGACACCAACATAAATAAGCATAAAGCATAGAGAACAAAAACAGAAAAAATAAATAGACAAAGAGATTAAGGAATGGGTCCACCTTAGTAAGGGTGGCGTCTTCTTCCTCTTGAAGAACCAATGGTGCTCTTGAGCTCCTCTATGTCTCTTCCTTGCCTTTGTTGCTCCTCCCTCATAGCTCTTTGATCTTCTCTAATCTCATGGAAGGTGCCATATGGTTATGGAAAATTAAAAAGCGGGGCTTTTTCCACACCAAACTTAAAATGTTTGCTCGTCCTCGAGCAAAAGAAGAAAGAAAGGAGGAGATGGAGATGTGTGGTGGGTTCGGCCAAGGAAGGGTGATAGTGTGTATGAGGGGTTTATGATGGATGAATGTGAGTGGTGAAGATAGTATGGAAAAGAGGGTAGGGTAGGTGGGGATCCTGTGGGGTCCACAGATCCTGAGGGATCAAGGACTTAGCATCCCTGCTCCATTTAGGCGTGTAAATGCCCTTAGATTGCAATCCTGGCGTTTAACGCCAGACTACTGCTTGTTTCTGGCATTAAAGGCTAGCTTTTCTCCCTTTCTTGGTGTTAAACGCCAACTTGATGCTCTGTTCTGGCGTTAAACGCCAGTCTGGTGCTTGTTTCTGGCGTTTAACGCCAGCTTGATGCTTCTTTCTGGCGTTAAACGCTAGTCTGATGCTTCTTACTGGCGTTTAAACGCCAGTAAGCTCTTCCTCTAGGGTGAGCTATTTTTAATGCTGTTTTTTATTTTTCAGTTATTTTTGTGACTTCACATGATCATCAACCTAAAGAAAACATAAAATAGCAATGGAAAATAAATAGATATAATTAAATAACATTGGGTTGCCTCCCAACAAGCACTCTTTTAATGTCAATAGCTTGACAGTGAGCTCTTACGAAGCCTCACAGATAATTAGAGCAGGGTTGGGGCCTCTCAACACTAAACTTAGAGTTTGGTTGTGGCCTCCCAACACCAAACTTAGAGTTTGAAAGTGGGGGTTTTGTTTGACTCTGTATTGAGAGAAGATTTTCATGCTTCCTCTCCATGGTTACAGAAGGAGAACTTTGAGTCTTATAGTTTGCAATGTCTGCAAACCACGGAGCTTCCTGAATAGCAAACAATTGCTCATCCGGAAAGGTTTCAGAGATCTCAGTAGGAGGGAGGGATGCTCCTGCTACTTGTTCTATCTGGGACCGGTGATCAGCTACTTGATTCTCTGTCCCTTTTCTGTCTCTTATTTCTATATCAAACTCTTGCAGAAGCAACACCCATTTTATGAGCCTGGGCTTTGAATCCTGCTTTGTGAGTAGATATTTAAAAGCAGCATGGTCAGTGTACACAATCACTTTGGATCCTACTTAGTATGATTTAAACTTGTCAATGGCATAAACCACTGCAAGTAATTCTTTTTCTATGGTTGTGTAATTTTTCTGGGCATTATTTAAAACACGGCTAGCATAATAAATGACATGCAGAAGCTTGTTATGCCTCTGTCCCAATACTGCACCAATGGCATGGTCACTGGCATCACACATTAGTTCGAATGGTAATGTCCAATCTGGTGCAGAAATAACTGGTGCTGTAACCAGCTTAGCTTTCAGAGTTTCAAACGCCTGCAGACACTCTGTGTCAAACACAAATGGCGTGTCAGCAGCTAGCAGATTGCTCAGAGGTTTTGTAATTTTTGAAAAATTCTTTATAAACCTCCTACTGCATGCCCCAGAAAGCTTCTGATTGCATTAACATTGGCAGGTAGTGGTAATTTTTCAATTACTTCCACTTTAGATTGATCCACCTCTATTCCCTTGTTTGAAATTTTATGCCCAAAGACAATTCCTTCAGTCACCATAAAGTGACATTTTTTCTAGTTTAAAACTATGTTGGTCTCTTGGCATCTTTTCAAAACAAGTGCTAGATGGTTAAGGCAGGTGATGACAAGTCATCTTAGCCTATTTTAACTAGTCTTTTTCTTTTGTTTTCATTAGAATTATGCACTTTCTTGAACCATAAGTGCTTAATTGAATTTCAGTTTGGGTTAATTGTTCTTCATCTACTTTCTTTGCAATTTACTTTTCCCTTGCAATTGTTCTTGTTGGATTAAGGAAGGTAGTGAGATCTAGACCTGGTTTTCTAGTCTCTGGACCCCTGAGATCTGAAATTCCAATTTACATTCTGTTTTTGCTTTTCATGTTCATTTACTTGTTTTGCTTCAGATCCGATTCAACACAAACACTCTTTTACTTTTCTGTTTGATGCAATTTATTTTTCCTTGTTTAAATTCTGCAAATCCAATCCCCAATTCCCTTTACAATTCCAGCCGTTTACATTTCTTGCACTTTAAGATTCCGCAATTTACATTTCTTGCATTCTAAGTTTCTGCCATTTAATTTCTTGTTCTTTAAGATTCAGCACTTTAATTTCTTGCTCTCTTTAACTTCATGCAATTTACCCATTCCCTTTACTTTCCATGCAATTTAATTTCTGCAAATCACAAATCACTCAACCAAATCTTGATTCGCTTGACTAAATTAACCACTAAGCTAAAATTGCTCAATCCTTCAATCCCTGTGGGATCGACCTCACTCCCGTGAGTTTTTATTACTTGATGCGACCCGGTACACTTGCCGGTTAGATTTGTGTGTTTTGGGAGAAATTCATTTTTCCACCAAAATACTCATCAAGTTTTTGGTGCCGTTGCCGGGGATTGATTAGATTGACAATGATTAAGTGAGGTGGTAATCTAGATCAAGCACTTTTTCTTTAATTTTGATTAACCCACTAACTGTTTGATTTTTTGCTCAAACTAACTAATACTTTAATCTAGCAGTAGATTGAAGTGTCACTGGTTTTGTGCATTTCTCATGCTCTGCTTGTATGTCAGGTATAAGAAGAACCACACCCAATTTTCATGAACAAGACGAAAGAACTCTCAGGAGGTTAAGAAGAGCTGAAAGGGGGAAAAACATTGTTGGAGAAGAGGAATCAGACGAAGAATTCCAAGAGATGGAGGAACATTCAACCAATCCACCAGGTGGAGCAGACAACAATAATGACAATCCACCCCAGAGGAGAGTTTTGGCTTCCTATACCTTTGCAAATCCTAGACATTGTGGGAGCAGCATCTTGGCTCCAAATGTCAATGCTAACAATTTTGAACTCAAGCCACAACTCATCACTTTGGTTCAGAACAATTGCTCTTTTGGTGGAGGACCACTTGAAGACCCACACCAACATTTGTCCACTTTCTTGAGGATATGCAACACTGTCAAAACTAATGGAGTGCCTCCTGACAGTTACAAACTGATGCTATTCCCATTTTCTCTGAGGGACAAGGCCACTCAATGGTTGGAATCTTTTCCAAGGGACAGCATCAACAACTGGGATGATTTGGTAACCAAGTTTCTCACCAAGTTTTACCCACCTCAGAGGATTATAAGGTTGAAGGCTGAGGTACAAACATTTACACAAATGGAGGCTGAACCCATCTATGAGGCATGGGAGAGGTACAAGGCTCTAATCAGGAAATGTCCCCCTGCCATGTTTAATGAGTGGGAGAAGCTGCAGAACTTCTATGAAGGCTTAACACTGAAATCCCAGGAAGCTTTGGATCATTCAGCTGGAGGTTCCTTGCAACTCATGAAAACTACAGAGGAGGCCCAAGAACTCATTGATATGGTGGCCAACAACCAATATTTCTTTGCTCATCAAAGAGGCCGCCAACCATCACAAGGAGAGGAGTAATGGAACTAGAAGGAGTGGATTCAATCCTGGCTCAAAACAAATTAAAGCATCATTAAAGAGCCTAGAGAGGCAGATTGGGCAACTCTCCAAGCAAGTATCTGTTGAGAGACCTTCAAACTCACTGCCCAGTGACACAATCCCAAATCCCAAGGAGGAATGCAAGGCAATACAATTAAGGAGTGGGAGAACATTGATAAGCAACAATGACACTGCAAAGAAACAAGCAGAGAACATCAAAGAACCAACAGAGGATGAGAAGCAAGCAAAGGACGATGAAGCTAAGGAGCAAGTTGTGATGCCAAACAAAAGCACTGAGAAACTTAAAAAGAAGGACAACCAGCTACATAGCTCAAAGAAAGTGGCTCAGGGACAGCAGCAATTAGGAAAGAGCATCACACCTCCACTGCCTTATCCCCAGAGGTTCAACAAGGACGTTAAAGACCAGCATTTTCACAAATTCCTTGAGATTTTTAAGAAGCTGGAAATCAATATTCCCTTGGCTGAAGCACTTAAGCAAATGCCTCTATATTCCAAGTTTCTGAAGGATCTTATCAACAAGAAAAGAAGTTGGCTTGAGAAGGAAACCGTATTACTCACCGAGGAATGCAGTGCTGTAATTCAACGGGGTATTCCACCAAAACTTAAGGATCCGGGAAGCTTTGTAGTCTCATGCACTATTGGCAAGATAATTCTCAACAAGGCTCTCTGTGACCTGGGTGCCAGCATCAATTTAATGCCTCTCTCAATGATGAGAAAACTTGCAATAGAAGAGCTTAAACCCACCAGGATGTCATTAGTCATGGCTGACAGATCAATCAAGACACCCAGTGGAATTGTGGAGAATCTGTTAGTGAAGGTTGGGGAGTTTATTTTCCCAGCAGATTTTGTAATTTTGGATACTGAAGAAGAAGAAAACAACTCAATCATTCTGGGAAGGCCATTTCTACACACAGCAAGGGCCATCATTGATGTAGAAAAAGGAGAAATGATCTTCAGGGTCCATAATGAACAAATGGTCATAAATGTGTTCAAATCAATGCAATACGTTCCTGAGCAAGAGGATTACGTAAGAGTGGATATGATAGACAGTTTGGTGGAAGAAATATTGGAAGAAAATCTTCAAGAGCAAGAAGGAAATCAAGGGGCAACAGAGGAACAAGTGACTGAGACCACTACTGAGCCAGATGAAAGACAATACAAGAAGGAAGATGTACGAAAACAAGAACTGAAACCTTTACCAACCCATCTCAAATATGCATTCCTTGGCACATCGGAAAGCTTCCCAGTGATCATAAATTCATCCCTGACAAAGAAGGAAGAGGGAGAACTTCTTGATGTACTCAAAGCCCACAAAGATGCTTTGGGATGGACCATTGATGACCTGAAAGGTATCAGACCTGCAGTGTGTATGCATAAAATCCTCTTGGAAGACAATTCCAAACCAGTGGTTCAACCTCAAAGGAGACTAAATCTCACAATGAAGGAAGTTGTCCAAAAGGAAGTAATGAAGTTGTGGAATGCAGGGATAATCTTCCCAATATCTGACAGCCCATGGGTGAGCCCGGTTCAAGTTGTACCAAAAAATTAGAATTGTTCGATCTATGGGGAATTGATTTCATGGGGCCTTTTCCTCCTTCTTATTCTTTTAGATACATCTTGGTAGCAGTAGAGTATGTCTCAAAGTGGGTGGAAGCCATAGCCACAACCACCTGTGATGCACAGATTGTCCTCCAATTCCTTAAAAAGCACATTTTCACTAGGTATGGAGTGCCCAAGGGTCTTGTTAGTGATGGTGGTAGTCACTTTTGCAATAAACAGATGGAGAAACTCCTCCACAAATATGGAGTAATTCACAAAGTAGCCACACCTTACCATCCTCAGACTAACGGCCAAGCTGAACTTGCAAATAGGGAATTAAAGAAAATCCTAGAGAAAACAGTGGGAATCACAAGAAAAGATTGGGCTTGGACCCCAAGGACCAAGAGAAGACTGCCTTTACATGTCCATTTGGAGTCTTTGCATACCGAAGGATGCCCTTTGGGCTTTGCAACGCCCCTGCCACATTTCAAAGGTGTATGCTATCCATCTTCTCTGATATGGTTGAAAAGTTTCTAGAGGTCTTCATGGATGACTTCTCTGTTTTTGGTGATAATTTCAATGCTTGCCTGAACCATTTAACCCTTGTCTTGAAACGGTGCCAAGAAACTAATTTGGTTTTAAACTGGGAGAAATGCCATTTCATGGTACCCGAAGGGATTGTTCTTGGCCATAAAGTTTCAAGAAAAGGGATAGAGGTTGATAAGGCAAAGGTTGAGATCATGGTCACAGAGCAAAGCTGTATTTGGGAGGACAATGGGATAAGGAAAAAGAGGTTCAACACCTACAGCCCTCTTAAAAAGAATTGAAAGATGTCAAGCTAGTGACAATAAAAGAGCGCTTGTTGGGAGGCAACCCAACCTGAGCAAGGACACAAAAGTTTGCCCAGAGTTAACCTGTTGAATCAGAAGAAGTAGCAAGGAATTAAGTCTGGGAGTTAACCACCAATTAAAGATACTATGCATCAAGACTCAAAAAAGGGCACAGCAGAAAGAAGAACAAAAGAAATGCAAACCAATAGGTTGTATCTATACTTAACTTTTGCTGTTGAGAAATACTTTTAATTGATGTCTTGTTAAAGTGTTCATTTAGTTCAAACAGATTCAAATTTCTTTTAAAATAAGTAGGCTAGTTTATGTGTGTGCTTGTGTGTTTACTTTCACTTGACAAGAAGCATGTTTTGTCCCCTGCATCTTTAAGTTCAATAAAAGAAATGTTTGAATGTGAAGCAAGATGATCTCTGTTAGATAGAAGTAGAATAAAAGTAAGTGGTAGTATGTGTGTGATTGTATAATAACTCACTTTTAGTGAATAAAGAGCTAGGATATCTCATTCTAAGTAAAGAGTGGCCTACTATCTATGAATCTCAATTAAATAAAAAAATTCCTTGGTTAGAAAGAAAAACAAAAAGAAAGAAAGAAAAGAGATAGCCAAAAAGTGGCAGAACAAAAGGAAACAAAAAGAAACAGAAGCTAAAATTGCTCAATCCTTCAATCCCTGTGGGATCGACCTCACTCCCGTGAGTTTTTATTACTTGATGCGACCCGGTACACTTGCCGGTTAGATTTGTGTGTTTTGGGAGAAATTCATTTTTCCACCAAAATACTCATCAGCAGGAGCTGAATGAATCTCCAAATACTGAGAAGTCATCCATGAAGACTTCTGGAAATTTCTCTACCATATCAGAGAAGATAGAGAGCATGCACTTCTGAAAGGTTGCAAGTGCATTGCACAGACCAAAAGGCATTCTTCTGTATGCAAATACTCCAGATGGACATGTGAATGCTATTTTCTCTTGGTCCTGAGGATCTACTACAATTTGGTTGTAACCTGAATAGCCATCCAAAAAGCAGTAGTATTCATGACCTGCTAGTCTTTCTAGCATCTGGTCTATGAATGGTAAAGGGAAGTGATCCTTCCTGGTGGCTGTATTGAGCCTTCTGTAGTCAATACACATACGCCACCCTGTAACTGTTCTTGTAGGAACCAGTTCATTTTTTTCATTATGAACCACTGTCATACCTCCCTTCTTAGGGACAACATGGATAGAGCTCACCCAGGGGCTATCAGAAATAGGATAAATAATCCCAGCCTCTAGTAACTTAGTGACCTCTTTCTGCACTACCTCTTTCATGGCGGGATTTAGCCGCCTCTGTGGTTGAACCACTGGCTTAGCATCATCCTCCAATAGGATCTTGTGCATGCATCTGGCTGGGCTAATGCCCTTAAGATCACTTATGGACCACCCAAGAGCTGTCTTGTGTGTCCTTAGCACCTGAATTAGTGCTTTCTCTTCCTGTGGCTCTAAAGTAGAGCTTATGATTACAGGAAAAGTGTCACCTTCTCCCAGAAATGCATATTTCAGGGATGGTGGTAGTGGTTTGAGCTCGGGTTTAGGAGATTTCTCCTCTTCCTGAGGAGTTTTCAGAGGTTCTTTTATTTCCTCTGGTTCCTCCAGATCAGGCTGAACATCTTTAAGAATGTCCTCTAGCTTTGATTCGAGACTCTCAGTCATATTGACCTCTTCCACTAGGGAGTCAATAATATCAACGCTCAGGCAGTCTTCTGATGTGTCTGGATGCTGCATAGCTTTGACAACATTCAACTTAAACTCATCCTCATTGACTCTCAGGGTTATCTCCCCTTTTTGGACGTCAATGAGGGTTCGTCTAGTTGCTAGGAATGGTCTTCCAAGAATGAGAGTTGCACTCTTGTGCTCCTCTATTTCTAGCACTACAAAGTCAGTAAGGAAGGCAAATGGCCCAACCTTGACAATCATGTCCTCAATTATGCCTGATGGATATTTAATGGAGCCATCAGCAAGTTGAAGACAGATCCGGGTTGGTTTGACCTCTTCAGTCAAGCCAAGCTTTCTGATAGTGGATATAGGGATTAGGTTGATGCTTGCCCCAAGATCACATAGAGCTGTCTTGGTACAAGCACCCTCTAATGTGCATGGTATTATAACGCTTCCGAGATCCTTAAGCTTTTCTGGTAAGCTTGTTAGAATGACTGCACTGCATTCTTCAGTGAGAAAAACTTTTTCTGTTTCTCTCCAATCCTTCTTATGACTTAAGATCTCTTTCATGAACTTAGCATAAGAGGGTATTTGCTCAAGTTCCTCTGCAAATGGAATCTTTATTTTAAGAGTCCTGAGATAGTCTGCAAAGCGGGCAAATTGTTTATCTGGTTCCGCTTGGTGGAGTTTCTGAGGATAAGGAATTTTGGCTTTATATTCTTCAACCTTAGTTGCTGCAGGTTTATTTCCTACAGAGGCAGGTTGAGAAGCCTTCTTGAGGGAGTTATTATCAACCCTTGCAGGTGTCTGATCCCTCACTGGCGTTTGAATGCCAGAACTGAACATGGATTGGGAATTTAATGCCAGTTTTTCACCCTTTTCTGGCGTTTGAACGCCAGACTTATTCCTCTCTGGGTTCTTACTGTCCTCAGAGGGATTTTGGGTAGCAGGTTGCTCATCCTCTGTCAGCTGTTCTTTTTTTGGCTTTCTGCTGCTTTGAGTTGAGGTATTTAATGTTTTTCCACTTCTTAATTGAACTGCTTGGCACTCCTCTGTTATCTGTTTTGATAACTGCTATTTTGTCTGATTCAATTGTGATTCCATATCCTTGTTAGCATTTTTGGTTTCCTGTAACATCTCCTTAACTTCTGCTAATTGCCTTGTTGTAGAAGATAGTTGCTGATTGAGTTCAGCAACTTGTTCATGAGGACTAAAGTCAGTTGATACTACCTTAGCTTCTTCTTTCATGGAGGACTCATTACTTATGTACAGATGCTAATTCCTAGCAACTATATCAATAAGCTCTTGAGCCTCTTCAATAGTCTTTCTCATGTGTATAGATCCACCAGCTGAGTGGTCTAGAGATATCTGAGCTTTTTCTGTAAGCCCGTAGTAGAAGATGTCTAATTGCACCCACTCTGAAAATATTTCAGAGGGGAATTTCCTTAGCATCCCTCTGTACCTCTCCCAGGCATTATAAAGGGATTCATCATCCTCTTGTTTAAAGCCTTGGATGTCCAGTCTTAGCTGTGTCATCCTTTTTGGAGGGAAATATTGATTCAGGAATTTGTCTGATAACTGTTTCCATGTTCTTATGCTTGCTGTAGGTTGGTTATTTAACCACCTCTTAGCTTGATCTTTTACAGCAAATAGAAACAGTAACAGCCTGTATACATCCTGATCTACCTCTTTGTCACGTACTGTGTCAGCAATTTGCAAGAACTGCACCAGAAACTCAGTAGGTTCTTCCTGTGGAAGACCAGAATACTGGCAATTTTGCTGCACCATGACAATGAGCTGAGGATTTAGCTCAAAACTGCTTGCTTTAATGGGAGGTATACAGATGCTACTCCCATATGCAGCAGTAATGGGGTTAGCATATGACCCCAGAGTCCTTTTGGACTGTTCATTTTCACTTAGGTCCATGATGGAGAAAGGGAGATGATGCGGATTGCAAATAAAATATTTTATTTGCTTATTTATTTATTTTTTTTTGAAAACCGAAAAACCGAAATTAAAATAAAATAAAATAAAATAAAATAAATGAAAAATTGACTATAATTTCGAAAATTAGAAGAAAAAGAAATAAAAGAAAATTAAAAACTAAATTAATTAATTAAAAAGATTTGAAAAAGATGTGGGTGAGGATTTTCAAAAAAATGAAGAGAGAGAAATTGGTTAGGAAGTTTTGAAAAAGATGTCTTAAAATTAAAGATACTTGTAAGAAAATAAAATAAAATAAATGAAAAAAGAAGAAAAGATATGAAAAAGATTTGATTTTAAGATTTGAGATTAGAAAAGATAAGATAAGCAAGGTAAGAGAAGATAAGGAATTTAAATTAAAAATTTTTGAAATTTAAATTTGAAATTTGAAAATTAAATTTTGAAATTTGAAATTTGAAATTTGAAATTTGAAATTTGAAATCTTAAATTTTAAATTTTGAATTTTCGAAAAAGTCAACAATATAAGATAAGGATTTGAGAAAGATTTAAATTTTGAAAAGATTTGATTTTTTTTTAATTTGAAAATTCAAATTTTAAAATTCAAATTTCAAAATTTGCATGAATTTTGAATTTTGAAAGTTCAAATTTGAAATTTGAAATAAGATAAGATAAGTTTTTGAAAAAGATATGATTTTTTTTTTAAAAGGATTTGAATTTTGAAATTTTTAAAACTAAGATAAGATAAGATAAAATATAAATTTTAAAATAAAAATTTGAAATTCTTATGTAAATTTCGAAAATTAATTAGAATAAAGAGGAAGAATATTTTTGAATTTAATGAAGAAAGAGAAAAATAATAAAAAGACACAAAACTTAAAATTTTTAGATCTAATGCTCCTTATTTTCGAAAATTTGGAGGAAAAATACCAAGGAACACCAAACATAAAAATTTTAAGATCAAAACACAAGCAAGACTCAAGAACACCTTGAAAATTCACAAGAACACGAAGAACAAAAATTCAAAGACTCAAAGGACTCAAGAACATAAAAAAAGAACACCAAACTTAAAATTTTTAGAAAACCAAAAATAAATTTTCAAAAATTAAATAAGAACTAACAAGAAAACACCAAACTTAAAACTTGACACAAGATTTAATCAAAGAAAAATTATTTTTGAAAAGATTTTAGAAAGAAAGACTCAAAGGAGCAACTATTCACAAGAACATAGACACATTCAACAAATGCAAGGATTAAACAGAGAAAAACTATTTTTTTTTTTTATGACAAAAACACAAAGGACACCAAATTTAAAACATGCAACTAGACTCAAACAGAAAAATCTAAAGATTAATAAAGAAAAATAATAAATTTTTGGAAAATTTTTTTGAAAAGAAAATAAAAGACTTTGACCCAAAAGACAAAATTTTCCTAATCTAAGAAACAAAATAAACCGTCAGTTGTCCAAACTCGAACAATCCCCGGAAACGGCACCAAAAACTTGGTGCACAAATTGTAAATCACACTTTTCACAACTCGTACCACTAACCAGCAAGTGCACTGGGTCGTCCAAGTAATACCTTATGTGAGTAAGGGTCGATCCCACGGAGATTGTCGGCTTGAAGCAAGCTATGGTTATTTTGTAATTCTTAGTCAGGAAATCAATGATAAGAGTGATTATATTTATGAAGAGTAAAAAGCATAAATTAAATAGTACTTGTTATGCAATAATGGAGAACAGATTGAGGTTTTGGAGATGCTCTGTCTTCTGAATCTCTGCTTTCCAACTGTCTTCTTCTTCACGCACGCAGGTCTTCTTCCATGGCAAGCTGTATGTTGATGATTCACCGTTGTCAATGGCTACCATCCGTCCTCTCAGTGAAAATGGTCTAAATGCGCTGTCACCGCACGGCTAATCATCTGTCGGTTCTCACTCATGTTGGAATAGGATCCATTGATCCTTTTGCGTCTGTCACTACGCCCAGCACTTGTGAGTTTGAAACTCGTCACAGTCATCCCATCCCAGATCCTACTCGAAATACCACAGACAAG
This sequence comes from Arachis ipaensis, assembly GCF_000816755.2. Taxonomy (NCBI): domain Eukaryota; kingdom Viridiplantae; phylum Streptophyta; class Magnoliopsida; order Fabales; family Fabaceae; genus Arachis; species Arachis ipaensis. The sequence continues at coordinate 40,462,943 of NC_029792.2, forward strand.
GTTTAGACTTTCCGGATCTCTGGAATGGCTGCCAATAATCCTAGCCTATACCACGAAGACTCTGATCATGAACCAAGAGACTAAGAGATACACACTCAATCTAAGGTAGAATGGAAGTGGTTGTCAGGCACGCGTTCATAGGTTGAGAATGATGATGGGTGTCATGGATCATCACATTCATCACGGTTAAGTACAAGCGAGTATCTTAGAATAGAAACAAGCGTGATTGAATAGAAAACAGAAGTAATTGCATTAATTCATCGAGACACAGCAGAGCTCCTCACCCCCAACCATGGCGTTTAGAGACTCAAGCCGTCAGAAATACAATATGAAATGTGTAAAATGTCATGAGGTACAAAATAAATCTCTAAAAATTGTTTAAATACTAAACTAGTAACCTAGGTTTACAGAAAATGAGTAAACTACGATAGATAGTGCAGAAATCTACTTCCGGGGCCCACTTGGTGTGTGCTGGGGCTGAGACTTGAGTTTTACACGTGTCTAGGCTGTTTCTGGAGTTAAATGCCAGGTTGTAACCTGCTTTGGGTGTTTAACTCCAACTTGTAACTTGTTTCTGGCGTTTAACGCCAGAATGGAACATGGAACTGGCGTTAAACGCCAGTTTATGTCATTTATCTTTGAGCAAAGTATGGACTATTATATATTGCTGGAAAGCCCTGGATGTCTACTTTCCAACGCAATTAAGAGCGTGCCAATTGGTCTTCTGTAGCTCCAAAAAATCTATTTTGAGTGCAGGGAGGTCAGAATCCAACAGCATCTGCAGTCCTTTTTCAGCCTTTGAATCAGATATTTGCTCAGGTCCCTCAATTTCAGCCAGAAAATACCTGAAATCACAGAAAAATACACAAACTCATAGTAAAATCCTGAAATGTGAATTTTGAATAAAAACTAATAAAAATATACTAAAAAGTAATTAAAATATGCTGAAAACTACTTAAAAACAATGACAAAAAACGTATAAATTATCCGCTCATCAGTTACCTAGGTTGTTTGAGCCTTAACTCTTACTCATTCTTTACTTGTAACCTAGGCTACTTAATTGAGGAACACATGCTATTTCTTTTTCTTGTGTGGTTATTGTTCTACCTGGCCTATGTGTGTGTTCTAAACCGTACGCACACCTAGAATACACATATTGTCTTTTATCATACCACACTCATATGAACTCTGTCTTAATTCTTGTTTATTTGTTTTATCCAGCAGCCCGAGCCCCCGCATTCGCCGACTGAAGGTGGAGCTTCATAGTTCTTCACCTCGGATCATGTGCAAGCACGGAAAAAGAAGAAGAAGAAGAAGAAGAAGAAGAAGAAGAAGAAGAAGAATAATAATAACAATAATAATAATAATGATGATGATGATGATGATGATGATGATGATGATGATGATGTTAAAAAGGAGATGAATGGGAAGTTAGGTTATTTTCTTTTATGTAAATAGGATGATATAGGATTCGGTGGGATGCTTGAGCTAATCAAAGATCTAATCTACTAGTCCACTTAACCATATTAATCCTACCCTTATCCTAACCCTATTACAACCCTCCAAAGACCTCATGATATTTGCGTTCATACATCAAGTATTTGTTGATTGTTAGATGACTAGAAAATCCTAGAAAATATTATTAAAGAAGAATTGAGTGATTAAGCCCTACACACTGAGCGATTAGAGTGTAAACACATCCAGTGAGGGATTCGATTTCTCAATTCTATGATTCCTTCTCGTATCATGTATCTTCTTGCAAGTTGCTGAATTAATATTCTGTAAACTTCAAATCAAATCTTTGGACATTGATCATATTGCTATATTTTCTTGCCTTAGCCCTAAGGATCTAATTTGGATTGATTGGAATCTCTTGTTTGTTTTTGCCAAACTCAATAGGAAACTATAGTATAGATATAGGTAGTTAATATTTAGCATAGTTGCATGCATGTAGATAGTGCATTAAATAAGTTGCTTGCCCTTTTACTCTTCTCCTTTGATTATGTTTAGAATGAGGACATGCTATTGTTTAAGTGTGGGAGAATTGATGAATCCACATTTGATAATAAATTTTGGATTGATTTGAGTGGATTTCATCATAGAAATCCACATTTATTCACATAAATAGCATGCTTTTGTGTTTTATCCCTAAATTATGTCCAATTGTGAAAACATGCTATTTTGTGCTTAATTTAATCAATTTTATTACACTTTCATTCCATTCGATGCCTTGATGCTTTTGATGAGTGATTTCAGGTGTAATAGGTTGGAATGGCTTGATAAGAGTGGAAGAAAAGCATGCAATTGGGAGAAAACATGAAGAAAACAAAGGAGAAGCACATAGCCATATGTGCGTACGCACAACTCCCTGTGCGTATGCACAGGATGAAAATCAGCAAGTGTGCGTACGCACACATCTGTGCACACGCACAGGCGCCAGCGCATGACTTCATTAAAAAGTCACGTGGCTCGCGATTTTGAGGGTTTCCAGGCCCATTTCTGAAGTGCTGAAGCATATAAGGGAGAGGCTAGCAACACACATTCATACCATACTTCATACAACACATTTAGATAATTTTTAGGGTAGTTTTTAAGTAGTTTAGGTTAGGTTTCTCTCAATTTTCCTTATGGTTTAATTAGGTTTATGCTATAAGTTTTCATCTTCCAATTTTGATCTTGAATTCTAGCAATTTTCATTGTAAATATTTCTTAATTTTCTCTTTTATTGCACTACTTATTCTACATTTTCTTACACTTTAATTTCCTTTGTCAATATATATATATATACAGTTTTTAGTTTGAGTTAATGAAATTGATGTTTGATGGTTTTTATTTGTTTGTTGAGTTGCCATTGTTGATTTTGTTCTTTGGTTGTTCATAGTTTCAAGTAGTTTTTCAATTTTTCCATGTTTTATGATTATGCCCACTATGTGTTTGATGAAATGCCAATTTTCATTATGGGGTAGATTTCTATCCCTTGGCTTGGAAAATGAATTTATGGAATACTAGAGTCATAATGTCCGACATTTAGTGATAATTTTTGGGTTGTTAGTTGTTATTGTTTCCACTAACGATAGCTTTTTACTAAGGTAATTAGTAAGTTAGCTCGGATTTGTGGATTAATAACAATTATGCTCACTTGACTTACTCTTTGATGTTAAGGGTTGACTAGGTGAGATTAATCCATCATAATTATCATAGTTGTGTGGCAAGGAAGGGATTCCATAACTCATCCCAAGTCAAGGCTTCATTTATGTTTTGAACTACAATTCCATCAATTTTGAGCTTTACTTGTTCATATTACATAGATAGTTCTTTTATTCCTTTATTAGTTTATTAATTACAATTTTGGATCGTTCTTTTATTTCTTAATTTCTTGCTTCACTATTGAAAACCCCCTTGATCGTTCACAATAAAAATTGTGCGCTTATTGTAACTAGTTCCTAGGGAGAACGACCCAAGATTTGATTACTCTTGGTTATATTTGTATTTGGAATTAAACTTTGGTGTTGGGATTTAATTGCCGGTTTGGACTATGCTACCGACAAAGTGATTGTTGTTTTGAGAAATTCTAAACCGGCACAAATCTACACATCAGGTCTCCCAAGTATCATGGAGGCATTTTTGTCTTCTTCCATATCCAATATCACAAAATCAGCAAGAAAGATAAAAGGTCCTACTTTCATAAGCAAATCCTCAACAACTTCAAGGGGATACTTAATGCAATGGTTAGCAAGTTGAAGAGAAATACGAGTAGATTTTATCTCATCAATTTGAAACTTTTTTCTTTAGTGAAAGAGGCATGAGGTTGATGCTGGTTCCAAGATCACAGAGGGATCTCTGAATAGTTGTATCTTCAATGCTCACAAGGAATTAGAAAGCTCCCACTGTCTCATCTTCTCTCCAGTCCCTCTTCTTACTCAACAACTCCTTCATAAACTTGGCATAGATAGGCATTTGTTCAGGGGCCTCTGCGAAAGGGATGTTGATCTGAAGCTTCCTGAAAACCTCCAAAATTTTGAAAAATTGCTTGTCCTTATATGCCTTCTGAAGTCTCTGACGGTATGGCATTTTAGGCTTGTATTCTGGAGCCTTTGGTAAAGCAGGATGTGTATCAAGAGTGACTGAAAAAGGGTTATCCGGATGCCTTGAGGCACTACAAAAAAAAAGGTCTATGGTCACGGTGTAGCTAGTGAAAAGGGTGACCATAGGTCTATGGTCACGGTTTTTGACCTATGGTCACGATTTTTTCGCCGTGGTCTATTCTCTCGTGGCCATAGACCTATGGTCACGGTTTTTTTATCTATGGTCACGGTTTCTATGGTCGCGGTTGTAATGTTCAAATTCTGGCACTTTAGGCCACGTTTTTTTACCGTGACCATAGGTTAATCTATGGTCACGCGATAAAACCGTGACCATAGCCTTATCTATGGTCACCCCTTCCCAAAACCGTGACCATAGCCTTATCTATGGTCACAGTTTTGGCCGTGACCAAAGCCTCTATGGTCACCCCACCAAAAACCGTGGTCAAAGCCTTAGCTATGGTCACGATTTTAGCCGTGACCATAGCCCCTATGGCCATCCCTCATTAAACCATGACCATAGCCTTATCTATGGTCACGGTTTTGGCCGTGACCATAGCCTCTATGGTCACCCCTAACCAAAACCGTGACCATAGAGGCTATGGTCACGGTTTTTCGCCGTGACCATAGCCTCTATGGTCACCCCACCTTGACCGTGACCATAGCCTTATCTATGGTCATGGTTTTCACTGTGGCCATAGCTTATCTATGGTCACAGTTTTTACCGTGACCATAGCCTGTTTTATGTTATGAGATTTAATTTTTTTAAATCATAATCACATCCCAAAATGATGATAATCACAAAATAAATCTAAAAATGAAAAATTTGATAAATCCAAATCATAAAGGTTTCATTAAAAATTAGATATTCATTACAACACTAATCAAAATAGAGTGTAATTTATCCATTACATATAATATCGGATAAAGTCTCTTATCAAAAAGTAAAGAACACATCAAAATAATACATTTAGATAACCAAACTCATTATAAGACCCATCCTATCTTATACAGGGTGCCACAACAACTAGTCAACTCCTTTTGTCTTTACGAGTCCAAAAAAATTATCCTGTATACAAAATAAAACAAAAAATTCCTCGTAAAGAACATTCAAGAGTAGGTAAACAAAATAATCAATTAACAAATATTAATCCTAAATTAATATAAAATACAAAATAATTTCTATTTTAAACTTCCTGTCTTAAAATGAGACATAATCAAGCATGTTCTGGAAAATATTTGCAATTTAGCAATTGAAGATTTTATATATCAATAATTATAAAATATCTTGGAAAACACAGAGCTATTTGAAAAATCAAAGAAAATAGATACAAAAATTTTTAAAATTTTTACACACTAATCACATAAATAAAGTTTATGCATGACCTCTGAAAAATAAATAAAATTAAAATTCCTAATCTATCATTAAGACAAAAAATAGTGATATCATATCATCTACATGACATTTATAAAGTGATGTGTTTTGATTGAGTGAAATCAAAATAATTTAGTAGTCCCCATATATATTTCTTTGGTAAAATTGGAATGAGAAATTTTCATGCAAAAATTTACTCTTAGTGCTTAAATTCATCACTGTTACAACTCATTATATTCACCCTTTTGTTTAGTGTAAAACCTTGCTATTATCAATTTCAGAAGAAACAAGAAATGCTAATCCATAGGTTAGTTCAAAAAACCCTAAATTCACGGACAGTCCCAACAAATAACCATCGTACAAGCATACCAAACAAGTTGTTTATTGCTGCACTGAAAAATTGAAAACAGAGAAATTTTCACTGAGAACTAGCCATAAGGATTCACATTTGAGAACAAGGGAATCTGCTACTTGACTAAATTTAAATCAGAGTGAGGTCAGATGTTTCAGAAAAAGCAACTCTGGAAAACAGAAAAGAGAAAATAAAAATAGCCTAAAAAGATGTATTGAAACCTAGGATATTAAAGATGAAGAGAATAGACTGGCTTTAGAAATATAATCTCATCGAAGCGCCAATTATCATTGGCAAAGCACACAACCAGAAAGCACTATAATGCTCATATGCATTAGTAATCTAGCCTTTCCGGGTCCCAACAAAACCATTTCTCAAACTCCTTTCAACTCAATTTCAAAATCTGAACAATTTCAATATCTCAAACCATTTTCAATTTAAATTCATTTTTCTACAAATCAAGCTCATCCCCAATATTATAACCCTTTCCAAATTCCAATTCATTTCCAACAAAGTCAACTAACATCTTCTCAAACACTTTCCAACATTTTCAAACCCAAGTCATTCACAAATCTCAAATCATTTTCTGAAATCAAACTAAATCTAACATCCAGTCACTTTCCAATTCTCAAATTATACTTGATAAACATTCGAATCAGAATTTTAAATCAATCCTTCATTCACTACTTCAATATCAAATAAATATTCAGAACTAGCCACAGGCAAGTAAGTAATCACATTTATTCAAAGCAGTTTAGAATTTTTCGCTGACTCTAGCTTCGGGAATATAAGCAAAACCGTGATTGCTCTGCAGTGTTTTAAATCCAGAAGACAGCAGCAGCGTACAACATTCGAAATTTCATATAAAATCCAAATTAAATCCAACCACCTTCAAAATTTATGTGGTTAAACACGACTTATTCAAATTTCTTTCTCAATTGGTTCCAGGGTCATACCATTTTTAATGAAAGAGTTACGTAGCTTGGAAGTTAGGTAATTTTCTGCTGAAGTCTGTTTTACAAATCATTGAACATAACCTCTTCCAAGTCCCATAACTCACTTACTAAAATATGGAAAACCCTGAAATTTGAATCATATATACTAAACATACTCAAATTTCATCTCCAATTGGTTTCATCTCAATATCATTCCAGAATTAAAAATTATGAAGCCTCAAAGTTACTGACTTAGAAAACAAAGCCTGACTTTTACTGCATAATATATCTTTCTCTGAAAATCCAAATCTTTAAAACTACAACTCTAACCATTCTAAATTTTTATAAAATTAAAGTATTAGGACCAAAGTTTCATTTAAAATTGGTTCCATTTCAAAATTCAAACTGCAGAATTTCTAATAGAGGAATCAAGTTGCTGCTGTGTTAAACGTTCTGCAGAAAAACCAGATTTGACATCCCCAATTCAAAAATTCATCATAAATCATAAACTTAATGAAAAAGTCTCAAATTTACCAGTTTAGTTCCTTATATCCCCAAGTTTAACCCAGGCTTAGTCTCATACAATTTCGATCATTACGTAAGTAGTTATAGCTTTTCAAAGTTTCTGACTTCGTTTAAAATTATGCAGAAAATCAGATTTTAGAGTTCAACTTTGAAAAATCATAACTAATTCTCTAGTTGATACGAAACCTTAAAAATTGAATTTTCACAATTACACTTAATATAATTTACTTAGCATTTAAATTCTTATAATTTCAGTCACTATAGAGTTACTAAATCACTTTCAAAGTTGCCGTTTTATTTCAAGAGAACCTGATTTTCAACAAACCATTTAGTATTCAAAATCCAACCCTTCAATACCCCTCAAAACCAATTCCAAATCAACCACCAACCAAGTTCATTAACATTACAATATACCAAATAACAGCTCAACGGCAACAAATCCAACATAACCCATTAAAATTCAGAAATTCTCAACAATTAGTCATCAAACAATTCCCAATCTACATAATCAATCAATATCACTAATCAACAATTCCAAATCACAATCTCAACCATTCCAATCACAATTTCAGCCACAATTCAATATTAGATAAGCTATTAAATCTATTTGCAGTTATTCAATAAACCTTGTAGGCATTCTTAAATTGAAATCGTTTAAACCCCCTACCTCAATTAGTCGAAACCGTCGAATTTAAACGCAATGATGCCCTTCTTTTTTCCAGTTTACAACAGTCAATGCGGCCGGAACAGCAACAGCAGCCTCACTTCTTCTTGGGCAGCAACAACAATGACAATCGCGCCTATCCCAATCACCTCCGTAGCGGTGACATCAGTGGTTCCGGATAAAGATGATAATACTAAACAGAGACATTAACATATGCTATTGTAATCAGAACAAAATATGATAGAGGAATAGATTCGGGAAACAGAGCATGAGCAAGAGTGTTACAGTTTCAAGAATGGAATTGGGAACACAGGGGAAGCTGCTGTCGGGTATATCCGTGACGCCTCCCTTCAAGCTCAATGATGATCGAACTGTGACGGCGAGCTCCCTTCAACGGCAGCGCTAACGGCGGTGCGCGGCGTTGGCAGCGACGACTCTAACACGGCAACAAAGGCAGAGCTTCTTCTCGGTCAGCGGCTTACAGCTCACAGTTTTCTCCCAACGTCTCTCTCTCATCTCTGTTCCATAGCAGCGACCTCAACTGGCGCCAGCGGCGGACTTCACCCACGGCGATGGCGACAGCTCAAACAACAGCGACAACACACGACGGCGCGCAACGACAACAACAAATCCCTCTCTACGCGACGTTGAATCTATGCCCCCCTCTTTCTTCAACTCGAACCTGACAACGGACTCCAAGGCAGCAGCAAGAAGCTCAACGGCGTTTGGTCTCCATAGTGACGGCGGTGAGACACCGGTGATGGCAAGCCGGACAGCGACTGGACGGTAACGTGGCGCAGCTCCCTCTCTCCCTCTCTGCCTCGTTTCTGGCGAGCGCGACGACGAGACGACCAGACAGCGGCTGCGTGGCTATGGCGGCAGTGGCGAGGACCCTCCCAGCAGCAGCTCTGGCCCAGCGGCGCCTCCTCTGGGTCTCCCTTTCTCTTCCGTTCAGCTCGTTCTCCTTTATTTATAAAATTAAATTTAAAATTTTAATATTTAAAATAAATCATATAAAATTATTATTAGTTTTTAATTATTAAAATTTTTAAAAGATAAAATATTTAAAATTATAAAAAATACATAAAAATTTTAATTAATTTAAACTCAAATGATTAAAACTGTGACTATAGACCCTTTTAGGTCACCCCCAAAACCGTGACCATAAACCCTTTTAGATCACCCTTTTGAAAAACCGTGATCATAGACACTTTTTAGTCATTGTAAAAAATCGTGACCATAAACTCCTTTAGGTCACCCTCAAAACCGTGACCATAGACCCTTTTAGGTCACCCTTCCGAAAAACCGTGACCATATACCCTTTTTGGTCACTGTAAAAAACCGTGACCATAGACACCTTTAGGTCACCCCCAAAACCGTGACCATAGACCCTTTTAGGCCACCCCCCATAACCGTGACCATAGACCCTTTTAGGTCACCCCCCAAAACCGTGACCATAGACCCTTTTAGGTCACCCTTTTTTGAAAAACCGTGACCATAGATCCCTTTAGGTCACCCCTAAAACCGTGACCATAGACTCTTTTAGGCCACCCCCAAAACCGTAACCATAGACCCCTTTAGGCCACCCCCCAAAACTGTGACCATAGACACTTTTAGGCCACCCCCAAAACCGTGACCATAGACCCCTTAAGGTCACCCCCCAACACCGTGACCATAGACCCTTTTAGGTCACCCTTTTTTGTAAAACCGTGACCATAGTCCCTTTTTGTTCATTGTAAAAAACCGTGACCATAGACCCCTTTAGGTCACCCCCAAAACCGTGACCATAGACCCTTTTAGGCCACCCCCAAAACCGTGACCATAGACCCCTTTAGGCCACCCTCCAAAATCGTGACCATAGACCCTTTTAGGTCACCCTTTTTTGAAAAACCGTGACCATAGACCCCTTTAGGTCACCCCTCAAAACCGTGACCATAGGTACTCTATAGTCACCTTTTCCAAAAAAACTGTGACTATAGCTTTTTTTTTGTCACCCTAAAAAACCGTGACCATAGAGGGTCTATGGTCACGGTTTTTTACCGTGACAAAAAAACCGTGGCCATAGACCCAAAATGTTGTAGTGAGGGGATGTTCTTCAAGTCTTCTTGGGCGTTTAGCGCCCTCCCTGGCTCCACTGTTTGGCGTTCTTCAAGCCTTGGGGTGCCCTCTGTCTCTGCATTTTCCTTCTCCGGTGTCTCTTTTTCAACCTGCTTCTCACCACATTTAGTTTTTAACCCCGCTATCTTACTACTTCTCAATTGAACAGCTTGGCACTCTTCTCTTGGAGTGGAAACTGTGTCACTGGGTCTCTCGGGTGTTTGCTTGCGCAACTGACCTATTTGCATCTTTAAATTCTAGAGTGAAGCTCTAGTTTCCCTCATAAAGCTATGTTTGCTCTTGGAGAGTTCTGCAACCATGGATGCCAAGTCAAGACCGCTTTAAGGCTGAGCATGTTGGAATGGGAGGTTGTCGAAGTAACTTTGATTGAAGCCTCCTTGAGAATTCAGTTGTTGCCTCTGAGGGTGCTCTCTAGAATAAGTATTCTTACCAACTATTTTAATCATGCAAGATTTATTTTATGGTAAATTATAATTGACTAAACCCTAATGTCTTATTGATTTAGTCTCCTTTAATCCAAATCAACAAGAACACATGTAGAATAAGGGTTATACTGTCGTTCTACCCAGATTCATAAGATGAAGAATGAAAGCAATCTTTGAAACTGAATCAATACATTAATTAAAATAAAAAAGTAATAGTCTTAATCCATAGAAATAAACAGAGCTCCTAACCTTAACTGGGGAGGTTTAGTGGCTCATGACTTAGAGAGAAAACAAGGGTTCTAAAAAGTGAAACGTGCGGAAGTGAGAAGATATCTCCCCAAAGGGTGAATCTTTTTCCTTTTATATCTAACCTAAGTTGATTTGAAAATAAAATAAAATAATAAATTCTAAACCTAAAAGATTTTTTGTGTAAATAAAAATTACAAAAATAAAAGATAAGATAATAATTAAAAAGCTAAATCCACTAAAGATGCTCCTTTAGGTGTGGCGTTTAACGCCCCTATGGGCAGAAAGCCCTCCTTAGTTCGCTGGTTGCTGGCGCTAAGTGCCAACTTGGCGTTTAGTGCCCAAAGGGGACAGCTTCGAAACTTCACCTTTGTGCTCAAAACTCTACCAAATTGATTCGAATTTTACCTGAAATAATAAAAATACCAAAACAACTTAAAGTAGCATCCAAAGAGGATTTTAATACTAAAATAGAATTAAACTTACTAAAATCTAACTGAATTTAACTAGAAAATGGGTATAAGATGTTCACGCATCAACAACTCAACCCAATCTCTCTATATCCTACCAATGACTCTCTACTTTGCAAGCCAAACCTTACGGTAGGACGCCTTATAACCGAAATGATTCTCCACACCTCCTTAAAGAAACCTTATGTTGATGGTTGGATCTACTATAGTGAATATGTGTATGTTGAGCAATCACCTTTGTATCCAACATTCGATGGTCTTAGCCCACTGATGTTTGCATGCAACTGTGAGGCCCATTGTATCTCCTCACCTCTCATTTTTTCTACTTGCAGCGATAAGATCTACGTATGTTCCATCCACAACTAGACCCGGACTAGATAGACTGTGCATTATACTTTAATTGGTCACTCTCTAGTATTTTATACTCCACACTCCTTCTGATGTTGTACGTCTTAACTGCCAACATCACTCCCTCCTTATTTTTAAACTATTGTCCAATCTCAAACTCACTTACCAGATCCTCTTCCGGGCCTCAATGACTAAAGAAACAATCTGAACTCACTACATCGAGATTCAAAGTGAAAAAGTGATCCGGTCGGTCGTACAGATGAAAAATCGCTGGCTGTGTCAGCACGATTTGTGTGTCACCGTAAAAATTTATCTCTCCCTCCTCCTTACCCTCATAAGGAATTTCTGTCGGTTCAGCCTCAACATCTTCACCGTCATCAGGATTGACTTGATAGGGATCCTTCATCGAGTCCTTAATCGCAAAACTCTCATGACTTTCAACATCAGGTTGCATCATGCCATTATTAGAATATTCAATATTTGACCCTTCCTGGCTACCTTCAGGTGGCATGTTTAGGTCAACCATCGTCCTTCTAATATTTCTTCTAACTGCTCCACTTAAAAGGCTATTATCAACAGTATCTGTAGATGATCTCAATTTGTCCACCTAACTCAACTAAATAAACAAATAATTCTAACAGATGGACATTTGTCTAACGGTTGTGCCACACCCTTATAAGTCGTATGTCCTCACCATCATGTACCCGATACCTATATCAAAAACATAAAATATTCTCAATATCTCGACTATATTACAAAAAATAAAAAAGAAGAAGAATCACAACATCTACAATATACCTTTTGTAAAACAAAATATTATCTACTTCAGCCGGATATCAATAGTAAATTTTTTCACACTTTTTGTGTGTTGTTGTCTAATGGAATATAATATTAAATTCTTTAACGCTGTTAAACGGTTAATTTTGACTGTCATATATGCAATCACTGGTTGAACAAACCTACACGATTGAACCTTTTTTTTATCGTATACTATTTCACTATTATAATAATTGGATAACAACAAAAATCCAGACATTCTAAAGAGTTAATAAAAAAGATGAGAAAAACGTGTTATACATCTTTCACAACATTCACCACATGAACAAAACCTAACATAAATAAATAAATTTTAAAAACTTGATTGATATAATTGAAAAAATATGGGTCAATATTTTTATTAAAATTAGCCAATACTTTACTAAGTGCTAATATTTTATATTTATATGCCGTTAGAATTTAGGGTTTATACTTTATTAGTATTTAGAATTTAATTTTTAATATTTAAAGTTGGCTAAATATTAGTCAAAAATAATAAATTTGTTGGTAATGTAACATTGTTCCATAATAATTACTAAGTAATGATTAAAAAAATAATAGTATAAGAAAAAATAATAATGTAACATGGTTCATGGTTTTATAATCTTGAATTTGTTAATGCCTACACGCACCGCTTCACATAAAACTATATGAGCCAATATATATTGACAAAGTGACGCGTTATTGTTAACACTTCAATTAGGAATTCAATTTTTTTTTTCAATTAGTAATCACTATTTTTTCTATCATTACGTAGTAATTACTATGATGACATTAGTACATTACACATGACTTCCTTAAATTTTCTCTTCTTTCGATTCTACGGTTCTACCTAACACTCTGCATGCAACCCAAAATTTATTACAAGAATTCTCATTCTCGAGATCTCATGAGTAATAACTATGTGCACTCACTAAATTCTTTTATTACTCTCAACTGTCCTCTTTACCTTCTCAGCTATAATAAGGAGGCACCCATCTTGCATGCAATCCACCACAACTCATTGTTTCTTGCATCAGCGAGTAAGAGAAAGTGTGTGCACGTGAGTGAGTGAGTGAGAGAGAGAGAGAGAGAGAGAGAGAGAGAGAGATGAGAAACCTTGGTGCGTTGCTTCTTGTACTAATTATAGTGCATGCAAGTAGTGCACGTAAGGTGCCAAGTGGTGGAGACCAAGATGAACAAACGATGGCTGTGCATGCAAGTGCACCAGCACCACATGCAGGTGTTGGTGACAAGAAGCACTTCATTGTCGGCGGAGTGGGTGGGTTTGGTGGCATTGGGTGGATCGGGAAGTTCGGTGGAATCGGTGGTGGCTTTGGCAAGTTTGGCCACTTTGGTGGAGTGGCTGGTGGAATTGGGGGAGGGATTGGAAAGTTTGGTGGGATCGGAGGAGGGATTGGAAAGGTTGGCGGAATTGGTGGTGCTGCC